>NC_041224.1:166137937-166144527 GCF_002837175.3 Physeter macrocephalus
AGGTAGCTAGTGGGAAGCTGCCGCATAGCACAGGGAGATCACCTCTGTGCTTTGTGGCCATGAGAGGGGTGGGATAGGGAGGGTGGGAGGGAGGGAGACACAGGAGGGCAGAGATATGGGAACATATGTATATGTATAACTGATTCACTTTGTTGTAAAGGAGAAACTAACACACTATTGTAAAACAGTTATACTCCAATAAAGATGTTGAAAAAAAAAAAAAAAAAAAAAAAAAAAAAGACACTTTTATTTCTTCCTTCCCAATCTGTATGCCTTTTATTTACACTTCTTGCCTTGTTGCATTAACTAAAACTTCCAGTACAATTGTTGAAAAGGAGTGGTGAGAAGGGACATTCTTACCTTATACCTGATCTTAGAGAGAAAGCTTCAAGTACCTCACCATTGAGTATAATGTTAACTATAGAATTTTTTAGACTTTTTTTTTTAACCTAGTTGAGGAAGTTCCCTTCTATTCCTATTTTACTGAGAGATTTTATCATGAGTGTTGGATTTGGCCAAATGCTTTTTCTACATCTATTGATAAGATCATGTGATTTTTCTTTAGTTGATTGATACGGTGAATTACATTAATTGATTTTTGAATGTTGAACCAGCCTTACATACATGGAATAAATTCCACTTGGTCATGGTATATAATTATTTTCATACAATGTTGAAATTGATATGCTAATGTTTTGTTGAGGATTTTTCATCTATGCTTATGTGAGATAATTGGTCTGTAGTTTCTTCTCTTGTAATTTTTGTCTCATTTTGGCATTTGGGTAATTCTAGACTCATATAACTAGTTAGGAAGTATTCCCTCTACTTCTATTCTCTGAAAAGATTGTTAGAGAGTTGATATAACTTCTTCCTTAACTGTTTGGTAGAATTCAAGAGTGAACCCATCTGGGCCTGGTGCTTTCTTCTTAGAAGGTTATTAATTATTGATACAGTTCTTTAACAAATGTAGGCCTAGTCAGATTGTCTAGTTCTTCCTGTGGGAGTTTTGGAAAATTGGGTCTTTTAAGGAATTTGTCAATTTCATTTAGGTTATCAAATTTGTGGGCACAGTTGTTCATAGTATTTCTTTATTATCCTTTAATGTCCATAAGACTTGTAATGATATTCCCTCTTTCATTTCTGATATTAGCAATTTGTGTCCTCTCTCTTTTTTCTTTCTTAGAGGCTTATCAATGTTATTGATCTTTTCAAAGAACCAGATTTTATTTTCACAATATTCTCTTTTGATACCTTGTTTCCAATTTCATTTCTTTCTGTTTTAATAATTATTATTTCTTTTCTTTTGCTTACTTTGGATTTAATTTGCTGTTCTTTTTCTGGTTTCCAACATAAGAACTTAGATTATTGATTTTAGATCTTTCTCTTTTCTAATATATCACCCACTGATATAAATTTCCCACTAAGTACTGCTTTTTGCTGCCTCCCCCAAATTTTGGTATGTTGTGTTTTCATTTTTATTTAGTTCAAAATATTTTGAGAATTTTTTCTTTGACCCATGTGTTATCTAGATGTGTGGGGGTTTTTTGTTTGTTTGTTTGTTTTTGTTTTTTTTGCGGTACGCGGGCCTCTCACTGTTGTGGCCTCTCCCGTTGCAGAGCACAGGCTCCAGACGCGCAGGCTCAACGGCCATGGCTCATGGGCCTAGCCGCTCCGCGGCATGTGGGATCTTCCTGGACTGGGGCACGAACCCGTGTCCCCTGCATCGGCAGGAGGACTCTTAACCACTGCGCAACCAGGGAAGCCCCAGATGTGTGTTTTTTAATCTCCATATATCTTGGGATTTTCTACTTATCTGTCTGACATTGATTTCTTGTTTAATTCCCTGTAGTCCGAGAACAGATATTGTATGATTTCTTTCCTCTTTTTTTTTTAATTTGTAAAGGTGTGTTTTATGGTCCATAATGTGATCTATTTTGATGAATGTTCCTTGTGAGATTGAGAAGAATGTGTGTTCTGCTCTTGTTGGATGAAATATTCTATAGGTGTCCATTATATCTAGTTGATTGATAGTGTTGTTAAGTTCAACTATGTCCTTACTGATTTTCTGCTCTCTGGATGTGTCCATTCCCTGATAGAGCAATGTTGAAGTCTTCAACTATGATAGTGGATTCATTTCTCCTTGATGTTGTATTAAATTTTTCCTCACATGGTTTGTTGTTATGTACACACACATTTAAGGATTGTTACGTCTTCTTGGACAATAACCCCTTTATCATTATGCAGTGTCCTTCTTTATCCCTGATAACTTTCTTTGTTTTGAAGTCTTCTGTATCTAAAATTAATATAGCTTCTCATGCTTTCTTTTGATTTTTGTTAGTATGGAATATTTTTATCCATTCATTTACTTTTAATCTTCATGTGTCTTTATACTTAAAGTAGTTTTTTGTAGACAACATATAGTTGGGTCTTGTTTTTTGATCCAATCTGACAATTTCTGTCTTTTAATTGGTGCATTTAGACCATTAATATTCAAAGTGATTATTGTTTATAGTTGGATTAATATCTATCATAGTCATTACTGTTTCCTATTTGTTACCCTTGTTCTCTGTTCCTATTTTTGTCTTCCACTTTTCTTCTGCCTCTTGCGATTTTAATTGAGCATTTTATATGATTCCACTTTCTCTCCTTTCTTAGCATATTGGTTATACTTCTTCTTTTACTTTTCTTTAGTGTTTGCTCTAGTGTTTGCCATGTACATTTGTGAAAATCTAAGTCCACTTTCAAATTTTAAGCTACATTAACCCATTTAGATATGAAAGACATTCGTATGATTTTATCATGGGGCTTGTGCCAGATTTAGTATTGATTTATGAATAAAATGGCTCGTAAATCTAGGGAGGAGCCTGTCTAGGGGGGTGGTGAATATCTAAGCAGATGGCTAGTATTGTATGGAATGGGGGGGGGGGTTTGATCCCCTACGAGATACAGTTTTTTGACCCCGGGGGGAATAGTGGAATATTATGTCCTGTAACCATTAATTTAATTGCACATGTTGGTTGTGCTAGTCAAATAACAAATACATACAAGTCCAGCTACAATTTCCTTGACTGTGACGGGGCCTCCCCGAGGCCATAGCTGAGTCCAAGCAAATCCACCCCCCAAAATAAAAAATACCAAATGTATGAAACCTCAGTTATGTGTGAGCATGGGCTGATTCGTCACTAACCCATCGAGATGTCTTATTTAAGGGGAACGAGTGGGCGATTTTAAGTGACCATGGCCCTGAAGTAAGAACCAGATGTCTTATAAAGATCATTAAGTTGCTACCCCCACGATTAATGGGCCCAGTGCGAGAAGAGGGATCCCTGCCGAGCGGGTTGCTGGTTTCACGCGGCATGTGCTGGTTAAGCTCGTGATCTAATGGAGCGGCCATAGTGTTAGTTGACTGGGACTGATTTAAAATCATGTACTATGCACGATTAATAATTTTTATGTAATATGTAAAATTAATGAAATTTAATATGGGCTTCAACTGCTCGTGGGGAAAATAATTGAATGCACAATTATACATAGCATGTACATGTATACATTTACAGGAAGATGCTACTATTCATATGGGGTACATGTGTATGATTTATACCACAAAAATGTAATTAAATAAATTATTTTCAATACTGACATAGCACTGTGGGTTTGTGGCTATCTACAATAAAGCTTTTTTCAAGGAATAGTTTATGTAGAATTTCAGCTTTGGGTGCTGGTGGTGAGGTGTTAATGCTTCTTCCTTGAGTCTTAGGGAGGTGTAATTTTCTCCTTTTCCGGTTTACAAGGGCGGGGTATTCATTATACTACAAACAATCTTCATTTTAAGAGTTTATGGCTAGTGTGAATACCTTATAATAACAAAATGAATTTAATTCCCCTCTCTTGCCCTTTGTATCATTGTTGTCATTCATCTTACTTATATTTAAGCATACATAAACATATATAAAATAAACATGTATAATAAAACTATGTATATAATAAAATACATTGTTGGTATTACTATTTTGAACAAATTATCTGTTTATTCAATAACAGTAAGAAAAATACATTTTGTTATTTTACCTCCACTTATTCCTTCTTTGATGCACTTCTTTACTTTATACTTCCAAGTTTCTGACCTACATTATTTTCCTTCTCTCTAAAGATTTTTTAACATTTCTTGCAAGGCAGGGCATTTGCCTTGATTTTATTCTCTGTAATTTCAGATTACTAGTTGTGAAAAACCTATGGCTTGGAAACAGGGCATCATAGAATGCCAAAGTTCAGGAATTGATGTAGCAAAAACTATGGATAGCAATCCAAATGGAAATTAATCCCAGGGTGGTGAGTAGATTTTTTTTTTTAATCAGAGGTAGTGGCCAACTACATACGGATCAGATTAGCATAGTGCATAAAGGTTGAATTATGGCTAGTAGTAGGCTGTGTAGGGTAGGGGATTCCATTAGTTTATTAGCATTGCTCTTATATAAAATCCCTGTGCTTTGGACAGTTAAAAGTTAGATTAAAAACACTAGAGAGTCATGATCTCTAAGGTCCTAAGAAGTAGCTTATGTTCTAGCAAATGAACGGGTTAGTTCCCCCAGGATGAAATCCAAAAGGTATTCAGGAGACCCAGCTCTCACCAGCATTTGGTGTTGTCAGAGTTTTGGATGTTTCCATTCTAATAGGTATGCAGTGGTATCTCACTGCAGTATTAATTTGTAATTTCCTTAATGAAATATGATGTGAAGCATCTTTTTATATGCTTATTTACCATCTGGATATCTTCTTTGGCAAGGTGTATGCTCAGATCTTTGGTTGATTTTTTAACCAGGTTGTTCATTATCTTATTGTTGAGTTTTGAGAATTCTTTGTATATTTTACATAACAGACCTTTCTCTGATATGTTTTTTTTTTTTTTTTTTTTTTTCTTTTTTAGTGGTACGCGGGCCTCTCACTGCTGTGGCCTCTCCCGTCGCGGAGCACAGGCTCCGGACGCGCAGGCTCAGCGACCATGGCCCACGGGCCCAGCCGCTCCGCGGCATGTGGGATCTTCCCGGACCGGGGCGCGAACCCGTGTCCCCTGCATCGGCAGGCGGACTCTCAACCACTGCGCCACCAGGGAAGCCCTCTGATATGTTTTTTTGCAAATATTTTCTCCCAGTCTGTGGCTTGTCTTCCACCTCTTGATAATGTCTTTTGCAGAGCAGAAGTTTTAATTTTAATGAAGTCCAGCTTATCAGTTATTTCTTTTATAGATGGTTCCTTTGTTGTTATATCTAAAAAGTCATCATCTTATGTAAGGTCATCTAGATTTTCTCCCATGTTATCTTTTAAGGGAGTTATAGTTTGGTATTTTATATTTAAGTCTGTGATCCACTTTTAATTGATCTTTGTGCAGCCTGTTAGGTCTCTAACTTCACTTTTCTGCATATGGATGTCCATTTGTTCCAGAACAATTTGTTGAAAAGACAGTCTTTGCTCTAATGTATTGCCTTTGCTCCTTTGTCAAAGATCAGTTGACTATATTTGCGTGAATCTATTTCCGGGCTCCCTATTTTGTTCCATTGATCTATTTGTTTATTCTTTTGCCAATATTACATTGTCTTGATTACTTTAGCTTTATAGTAAGTCTTGAAGTCAGGCAGTGTCAGTCCTCCAACTGTGTTCTTCTCTTTCAACATTGTGTTGACCATACTGAGTCCTTTACCTCTCCACAGCAACTTTAGAATCAGTTTGCCAATATCCACAAAATAACTTGCTGGGGTTTTAACTGGGATTGCATTGAATCTATAGATCACATTGAGAAGAGTTAACATTTTGAGAATATTGGCTCTTTCTATCTGTGAATTTGGACCATCTCTCCAAACTGTAGTTTGTCTTACATAGATTTTATATATATTTTGTTAGATTTAAACCTAAATATTTTATTTTGGGGGCTGTTAATGTAAATAGTATTATATTTCTAAATTTCTAATTCCATTTGCTCATTACTGTTATATATTTTAAAAAGATTGACTTTAGTTTAGACACAAAGTGTTCCTTTATTCTCTATTTTCTTGAATATTTTATATAATATAGAAGCTATTTATTTAAGGAAGAAATAAGAGTGAATTTTTATTATTTTTGTGTGTGTGTATGGTTCGTGGGCCTTTCACTGTTGTGGCCTCTCCCGTTGTAGAGCGCAGGCTCCGGACGCGCAGGCTCAGCGGCCATGGCTCACGGTTCCAGCTGCTCCGCGGCATGTGGGATCTTCCCGGACCAGGGCACGAACCCGTGTCCCCTGCATCAGCAGGCGGACTCTCAACCACTGCACCACCAGGGAAGCCCAAGACTGAAGTTTTTACTTGGATCTTGTGTGTAAATTGTTGACTACTGATACAATCTCTTAAAACCGTCAGGTGTATCTAGGTGAGTTCTTAGCAATTTTTAGAACTTTATATATGATAATAATATGTATGATGATAATGTTTCCTTTTTTTGCTTTCATCTTTCTCTTTCATCATGTTTAGATGAATCTTTTTTGTTATTATTAAAGCTGATTTTTTTTTTTTTTTTTTTTTTTTTTTTTTGCGGTATGCAGGCCTCTCACTGTTGTGGCCTCT
>NC_041224.1:166145976-166163377 GCF_002837175.3 Physeter macrocephalus
TTGGTATGCGGGCCTCCCTCTGTTGTGGCCTCTCCCGTTGCGGAGCACAGGCTCCGGGCGCGCAGGCTCAGCGGCCATGGCCCACGGGCCCAGCCGGATCCTCCCAGACCGGGGCGCGAACCCGGTTCCCCTGCATCGGCAGGCAGACGCGCAACCACTGCGCCATCAGGGAAGCCCCAACCTGAGTTTTTTTTTCTAGGAAGTTTCCATCAACCATAGGTTGTGGAATTATTTGAACATTTCTTTTTGATCCAGTGTTATCTTTACCTTTGTTTTGTGGCTTGGAATTTCCACTTCCTCAGAACAATATAAATCTAGAATTGATACATAAATGTGCAAACCTATCTTTTTTGTTGTTCTCATTAGATACTTCTTTTTTTCATTTTCCATGTAGAATCCAAAGCAAATTCTTGTAGATTCAATGGCATAAGAGCAGAGTTTTCCCTCATACTCTTCAATGGAGGGGAGAGTAATTCTAGATTTCTAGTTAAGCAGAAATACTGTGTAATTTTGAAGGTCTAAACACATAACTAATGTTTCTGACTGAGCTTCTATATTCAGCTACAACATTCCCCTACTTCATCATATTATCAGCTCCTGAGCTTACTTTTATGAATTTTGTACCTTTTCTATTATGCCTTCATTGAGCTCTCTTCCTCTGTTTTCTGGATGGCTATATATATTTTTAATTTATTGCTCTCTTATTTTATCAAGTTAATCTGTATTTCTAGCAGGAGAAAATATCTGTACTTTTTCAGCCCACATGTTGCTGAAATAAGAACTTCAAATAGAACTTTACCTTGAAAAAGTCATTTAATTCCTCTAGCTCTCATTTTCCTTATTTTTACACTAAAAGTTTTGAATTAGTTGTAGTTTAAGAGCCTCTCTGAAAAAATCTATAAATTTATAACTATGTAGAGTATTAACTAACTACTGGAATAAAAACATAATTATACATTATATTCAGCAATTGGGAGTACACTTTAATGACTTTAATGTCTCTTACCCATGGGAAATACAAATTGATTTATATATATAGATATATAGATATAGATAGATATAGATAGATATAGATATAGATATAGATAGATATAGATATAGATATAGATATAGATATAGTTGATCCTAGAACAAGTTAAGGGTTAGGGACACAGATCCTCCATTTGGTCATAAATCCACATTTATGACCAACTACTTGAATGCCACTTTCAAGCAATTTACTGGGACTGTAACCAGGGAGAATATTATGTAACCTACATTATTGCCCTATTAAATATTTTTCCATGCTTTCTTTGTTTCTGTTGTCTATACAAATAAATAAAAACATGAGCTTGTGGTGTCTCAACTGGTATGACAATTTTGGCTGGATATCTATGAGCAATCACAGCAGTTCAAGGAGCAAAATACCCACCACCCCTGCCCTTTTGTGGCAGTTGCTGTAGGCTGAGTGTTACAAATCTGTGCATTTGAGCCCATCATCAAAAATGCAGTGTTTAGATCTCTTGAGGTCCTCAAAGATTCATATTTTTGGTGGATAGTTGGAGCCACCATTACAATATTTGGCATTGAGTTTAGTAAGGTATAAAGGGAGTGGAATTCTTTAATTGATTTCTGTACATTTTTGTAAATAATTCCCTCAAGTTGGATATAAATGAGCCAGTATGTATTCTGGCCCAGGGAGAGGAAGCAACTGTCAATTTGTCAGACATTGAAGTCAATGATCTAAAGATAATTAAATATATACAAGGGAGAAATAAGTAAGAAGGCTGGTAAGTTAAGTTCAACATTTGGGGTAGGTTAAAAGTTAGTGGACAGTGAAACAGGCAGTGCAAAGCCTTTGAAGATTTGTTATACAAATGAACAACATGAATTCTGCTTTAGATATGAGAGATGTCAGTTACACATTGTCCATATTGGCATACAACTAAATATATCAATTACCAGGTGATAAGGGGGTGAGGGATAAATTGGGAGACTGGGATTGACATAGACACACTACTGTATATAAAACAGATAACTAATAAGAACCTACTATATAGCACAGGGAACTCTACTCAATGCTTTGTAATGGCCTATATTAATGGAAATATAGGAAAGGATCTGAAAAAAGAGTGGATATATGCATATGTATAACTGATTCACTGTGCTATACATCTGAAACTAACACAACATTGTAAATGAACTATACTCAAATACAAATTTTAAAAAATAACAAATTACCTTTCTATTGTTCAGTTCAGCAAGCCAATACATTTCCTTGAACTCTGAAAAAATTATTAGTCACATTAATAAAAACTTATTAATATATGTGAAGAACTCAGATGCTTGAGTGTAGGGTAGATCTAGTGCTTTTGAGTATGTAGGCATAACCCAGACTTGATTTTAAATGTAAACTTTCTGTTATTTTTGTTTCTATTCCAAGTGTGGAATTTTAATGTTTCATCTCTTGTTTGTTGTGAAGCTTGGTTAGTATTCTTATCATACATAATTGAAGTGTAAATGTCACAGTATTTCTTTAAAAGCAAATGCCAATTAAAGTGAGAGTTGTTGACAACAGGCACAAGCTCACTTCATTTATTGTAACATGTTCTGACCTTTTCACTATTTTGGTGGTAATTATTCCATGTTTTTGCAACCAACAAAAACTCAGATAGATTCTTTGATACCGTTCTCCCATTTGATTCAGAGTTCACACTTTCCTCTTCCTTGTTCTCCTAAGGATCACTGGTGAATTTCTTAGCTATACCTCTAAGGTTTATTTTACTAACAGTTAATTTATAGGTCTGCTTATTTAATTCCAGAAAAAAATAACAAGTTTAATGGTTTAAGTTCTCTATCTGATTTATCCATTTACTTCTATTAAAGCTTATTTTGATATTTACATTGTTGCATTTTTATTGGTGATTCTTTTTTCTCTCTTGTAGCACGGGATGAAGAACACCTTAAGGTAAAAGATAATATCATATTCTTCTTGCTATCTTCAGCATCTAGTACATTCACTAGGACAGAGAGTTTTTTTTTTTTAATTAGTGAACTTGTGCTTCCATCTGAAAACCTCTATTTAACAGCTTGTACAATGTTACTGGAGGTTACCAGAAAGTAGTCAAGGATTTTTATAGTTTTTGCATTGCCTGCAGCCTTAATGAAGTATTTTGCTTACAAATTTAAGTAAAATAGAATTACTTAAAATACTTTTTGATTTTACGCTTGTTCTTAGCCTGACAATGGATAGTTATTTTGATGGGTGTTAGTTAGGGTAGAACTAGTCAGTATATTATATATTTAAAGCAGCAAAACTCAGCAGAACAAACAAATAAACATGAGTCAACTCCTAACAAACAATTCTATTGTTTCTGTGTATAGATAAAAGGTTGCTTCAATTTGGTTTGCTGATTTAATAGTCACTGTTTAACTGTAAGAAACCTTGGAAATGGGGTCAGTCCTAATCTAGAATAACAACAACAACAACAACAAACAGTTGGCACAGAGAATTAGTACAATTTGTGATTTCCGCATGCACTATTCGCGAAAGATGGCACAGAGATATTCATCTCTAAGCCAAGTGGAAAGTCAGTATTTCCAGAAGTCATTAGTTATCCATTCTAATAACAAAGTCCTCAAGGCAAAGTGCAGTTAAGTTAAATCAGGAGAGAAGGAAGGAACAACAGATGATTACATCAGTGGATATAACTGGTAATGTGTGTGTGTGTGTGTGTGTGTGTGTGTGTTTGTGTGTGTGTGTGTCTGTCTGTCTATCTGTCTGTCTGTCTGTCTAGAGATGTGTGTGTGTCTGTATATACATACATATCCAGAAATAAGAACCAGACTAAATGATGTACCAATGGCTGTAATATTACAGAAGCTGTGAGTAATGAATTGCCAGGTGCTTATCTAATAAGATTTATGCTGTAAATAACTCAGCCACAGAAAAACCACAAGGACTGAGAAATGACACTCAAGGAAGAAACAGAGGTATGGTGCACATGTGGAAAATGCAACTCTCTGATTAGAGCTTAGGAGAAAAAACATGAGATTGTTACCCAGTGAATGAAGACTTTCTTAAATCAGTTGGGGAGAAAATTTTGCTATAGTCAAAGATGTGTTTAGAAGCACAGATATGACCTGAGAGGACCCAGAGTCCTGTTTAAGGCTGTGACCATCTATGGCCAGTAGGATTGGATCTGAGTGAGGTTTGGGCTTCCTTTGGCTCTCCTCCACACAAAACGTGGGAAGGACCGCAATACCAGGTAGAGGCGTATAACACTTAGTCTAACAGGGCATTTTCGTTTCATTATTCTTTCCTTCTGACTGGGGTAAATCTCACAACTCATCAAAGGAAGACATGGAAATTCATAGAGATCCCAGTTGAGAATCTAAGCCCAGACACTGAATTTTGTTTTTTGCAGCTTTACATCAACCTACTCTTAGAACATGAATGAGTGAACAAAGGAAGTTTCAGTGATTCCGGTTTGTTACCATATCTTGGGTCAGTTCATGAGCATTTTGACACAAGTCATTTCATGTTCATTTCATGTTCAACAAACTATTCCCTCCCCTTTAAGCTCAAACTAAATACAAGTTAAACATCATGGTGATGATGCCATTACCTTACGCTGGAGTAGGTAAATGTAATAATGATGTCAATGATTTGCATGATTTAATCATTATCTACATACATTGTTATATATGTCTAATTTTCAACCAATAATTTAGAAACAATTGGACATTTATAGAATACATATCTCTTTAAAAAGGGAGTTGGCAAACTTTTTACTGTAAAGACACCAATAGTAAATACTTTGGCTTTGTAGCAATATGATCTCCATGGCAACTACTCAACTCCACCATTTTATTTTTATTTATTTATTTTTTTCAACTCCACCATTTTACTGAGAAAGCAGCTATAGAGAAAGTGCAAATCAATCAGAAGGGTTGTGTTACAATAAAACTTTATTTACAAAAACAGGTGGTGAGCTGGATTTGGCTAAGGGCCATACTTTACCAACCCCTATCTTAAATAATTACTAAAATAAGCCATTTCCATCCACAGTCTTGAAACCCTTTGCATTTCTATGTAACCTCTCACAACACTGTTTTTCTAAGGTCATAGCTACTTTTAGGTTAATACTCATTCTCCCAGCACCAGGGAAGACTTGAGAATGATCACTGAGGCTGTCTACTCCAGACCGTGTGTGTCTTCACAGTTTCTCCATCAGAAGTAAGAAGGAGGGGGATCCCACGCTGGGTCTAATAAGGAAATAAGAAAGGAGAAGGGGCATTTGGACACCATTGCGTGTTCCCACTTCTAATGAAACCACCTGATTTAAGTGGAAAGAATTGCCTTTAGTAGTCATAAATACTAGCATAAATTCCTATTAAGCTTTCCATCTCTCATTCTTGTAATGTGTTCTGTAACATAAATGTATCACTTAAATAAATAATGATCAAATAACATAATTTTATTAAAAATAAATTAGTCCATTATTAACAAAAGAGATCTAAGGAAAAATGTAGTTTTTACAAATTCTTCTGGATGGTCCATTTGATCATGGTTATTAACAGAAACATCCTTGATGATGAGACCCTAAGTATATAATTGCATTTAGCATGCAGACAGATACTCTGCTAAGAGCTAAGGCATATAAGTATTCAAACCACATGAAATTGCTCTTTGTAAGTCACAAAACAAGAAAATATCAGCAATTTCAGGAACCTAAAAAAATCAGTGAAGAAGACTGTCATTAACTCTTTCCCCAGGGAGTGGGGACAAGTAATCACAAGTACAATTAATGTTACAAATTAATGTCACCAGTAGGGAAATGTAGGGTACAATAGAAGCTTAGAATGGCAGGATCTAACAAGTGCAGGATATCAGGGAAGGCATCCTGAGTAGGAGCCATTTAAATAGAGACCAACAAGACAAATAGGATTTAGAAAAACAAAGATGACGAGAAGAAGAAAGGGCAGGAAGGGCTACGGCAAATGTCATAAGCCTTGAAGAATCAGTTGCCTCCAGGCTCAGAGGCAGGAGAGGGTTTGGAAACTTTCGGTAATGGATAATACGATTTCAAGGAATTCCTTCATATGTATGCATGTAATATATATATATATTTTTTTTTTTTAATTTATATATATTTACATATGTATATTTTCACCAAAAACATCTTAGTGTTTGTAGAGCCAGGTCTGAAAGGCTGCATTAAATCTCCAGAGCTATGAGAAGTGTTGGCCAAAAACAAAAACTCATAGCCCCTTCTGGTTAATCTAGAAACTTCGAACATGGAAATTGATAGATACGTCTGCAAGGGGATGCACCTCCAAAGTACCCTTCAAAATCTTGGCTTCTGGTCAAGAATTCTATCTCTTCTGCCCTGATCTATTATTACAATATAATGAAAACTTTCTTCTCTGACATTCTACCGACACTATGTTCATGGTACCACCAATTTACACTTTTCCCCTTCCCTTCTTTTGTCTGAAGAGTATATTTAAATATTCTAGTTTGTAGGTGCACCTCAGAATGAAAGTGCATTCAGAATGTGCCTTTATGTGGAACACTCATTGTGAGTCCTTGTTTCCCTCTTTGTGAAGATCTAATGAGCACTGGAGCATCGAACGCAGTGTTAGTTCTGTCCAGGTGTGGGGTCTTCCTCAAGCCTGCAGAACAGCTCTTATGAACTATTTTCATTGTATGTGTTTGCCAATAATTTTCAGAGAGTAAATGCCTACGTGCATAATATAACCTGGTAGTGATGTGTGGATGTGGTTAGCTAACGTTCTCCCACAAAATTTCTGGTAGCTACCATTTACCAACAGTAATCTAAGAGGTACGCATTAGTAAATTGAATCAAGGGCAGTTGAGAACAGTGTGATACCTGTGATGACAGTGTGCTGTATACTGAAAGTTTGGGCAACGAAGTGTCATACCTCTGTCATCCTTTCAAAACTAAGCATTGCAAAATATTTTTAAAGCATCTTTACTTCGTAGGAATGAATTATAGCAACTCCTAACTTTTAATTTTCACTTTTACAGTTTCGCAGAGCCCCTTTACACACATTCCTTCATTTGATTCTTGCAGTGAGGGTTGCCATTGTCACAGACTCTGGCATTTAGTTAAGGAAGAGCCATACACAAAGATGCAATAATTTGCACTTAACCCCACACCTCTCCTTGACTCCTACTCCTATCCAGTCCCCCAAAGCCTGTTTAGGACTAAGGGCTTGATGTGAGACTCCTCTCTCTTGGCAACAGTACCTATTGACATTGTGTTGCTTTGGGTTAAAAAAAAATACAGAGACATGAGACAGGACAGCTGTCATCACGTTGCCCACCGATGAAGGGAAGTAATATCCACTCTGAGGTTAAATCAAGGGCAACTTACGTCTATTTGTTTCCAGGAGATTCAGGCGTTGAGGGAGCTGTTAACATACTATTCTATTGGAATCAAACACCTGCATTTTCTTGCCTTGGATGATGAGGAAAAATGGGCTCTCTTAAATATAGCCCTTTTCTATAAATAGACAATCCATCTTAAATTTAATTATTGTCATTGTCAAAGTATAGACTTGGAGAGGCAGAGCAGTGTTGCAGAAATATTCCCTGACTGGACAGAGGCACCTGGTTCCAATCGCAGCTCTGGTACTCATTAAGTGTGTGGCCTGGGTTGAGTAATTTCACATCTTCAAGCCCCTCTGTTCTCTGGAGCATCCGTTTTCTACCTTTAATGGTTTTCAGTGCATCTTGCTTTTCCATTCTTGCTGAGGCTGCCTTTACTCCAGACTTCAACTTTTCTTACTTGGATTATTATAAGAAACTTCTTTCTGGTTGCCATTTTCCCAGTCTCACCTCTTTAAGCACCCCAACCTCTGCTAAATCTACTTTGTATGTGCTGTCAGCAGAAGCTTATGAAAACCTAAATCTCATACTATCACTCCCTTAATTAAAGTCTTCCAAGGCTCTCCCTTAGTTTTCACATGAAGGTCCAACTCTTCAGCTTGGCATAAAGAGAACTGCAGGAGTGGGGATGCCTGTTTATTGCCCATTCTCAGGAAGTTTCCTACAGGCCAATCATCCCAAAACTATGATACTTTCCTGAATATGCCCATTGTATTCAGCTCTGTATTTTATCCTTTTGTGTGTTATATTACCCTCTGACCTCCTTCTGCATTTTCACTTGGCTCACCCCTTCTTGTCATTCTCCAACAGGCTCAGACATTGCCTCCTTCTGGAAGTCTTCCTTAGCGTTCCCAGTCTGGACCCTGTTCTGCCTATTTGCAGATGTCACACTCTGAGAGACAATCCAGCATAAGGCTTTTCAGTGGACATCCATGATTACTATTTCCCTTTCTGCCTCGAGCCACTCCTAATAAATTGTGAGGTTTTCTGAGGGGAAAACCCGTGCTTTCATTTCTATTTCTTCTGCAAAGCACCTGACAAATGGCTGGTGTGCAATAAATGAAAACAAGATGAACAGATAAGAAAACTGGTCTCTACTAGTTCATCTATTTGTGACATTCCATGAAAGTATAATCATTCGAAATCTTTTTGCATTCTAGAAAGTCACTGGTATGGTGTTTTATCTTCCCCTTTGATCCAAAAAAACAGAAGTGTGAATTAAATAATCTTTGCAGAATAGAGAAAATGCTAAATCCTAAATCTACACCTGATATCAAGTGACAGCCAACACCACCACCCCGCACCGTCCCCCTCGAGTTACATTCAACGTCCAGAAGAGTCACATTGCACAAGGATGTAGGTTAAGAGGTGCCGGTTGAAGTTCAGTGAAGATAAAAAGTAGAGAAATGAGCTTGAGAACAAAGATGAAAATGAGAAACTGATAAATGGAAAATACTTTGGGCTGACCAAAAATTAGATTTATGAACTATCCACTAAACACTTTTTTCTCAAAGTCAACAATAAATAAAATTTTTTAAAAAGAGAGTGAAAGTACGAAAGATGGTCCCATATTTTAATACAATGTTTGGAAAACAGAGATGCTATAATGTAATCTGTGATAAGAAATAGACTTACACAGTGGGAAGAAGAAGGGAGTAAGTAATTTGGAAGTTAGGCAATGTGATTTCTGTTCCTAGATTTACTGGTAACTGCTGTGTGACTCTATTGGTTCCTTCATGTCTCTGGGCTTTATTTTTACTTGGCCATGGATTAAGGGGGCTGATTTACGGAATTCTGATTTCCTGATTTCACAGATTATCATTCTGTGAACGTGTAAACACCATGTAGCAGTAAACAATGAGTCTAGGCACCTACATAGAGAAAGGTTGATTCTCTCTCTTGAAAAGAGATGGAGGAGTCAGGGTAGGACCGGTTATTCCAAAGGATATTTGGGGAAGAAGATTGAGAATATAAACCACAGTTATTTGGGGATTCAGACAAACTTCTTATGAAGGAAATCTAGCTAGCTTCCAAAAGGAATGGGCTGGGAATTAACAAAGGAAGCCGAGACCCAACAAACCCCATCCTCCTTCTAGCCCCTCAGAAGTCATGAGACTGACCAGGAATCATGAATCTTTCCCTTGCTACAAAATCCTATGATTTGGTAACTGCTAGAAACCGTATAGATCATCTGGTGCAATTCTCTTGTTTGATTCATCTAAGGCCCAAAACGATAAGTGAATGGCATATTCTCACAAGCAGGCTGGTCTGTTTCCTAAGGGCACCTTTTCTCCTGCCCTCTGCCTGTTCCTACTAGTGGCTATTTTCCCCACCTCATACCTTCCCAAGCACCTGTACCTTTCCAATACTCCTTCTGAAACGGAACAGAAAGAGTTCTCTGAAATCTTAGATGGCAAATTTAAACTCCATGTCCCCAGCTTATCTTATTTAAATTGTTTTGATCAACTCTCTCTCCCTTAAAGATACCAACTTATACAGCACAATCTTTACTCAGCATACAGAAGAAATTAATATTTTGCAGAATTAAATTTCTCAGCCCTTTTGTGGCCACCATTTTTATTTGCGAAGACCATTTTTTTTTTTAAGAAGGCAATGGATGATTTGATTTGAACATGCCAAAAGACTGATCTTTTTTATTCCCAGGATTGTAGATAAACATTAATTGTCATGTTAAAATCTAAACATAATAATGGAAACTACTGTCATAGGCAGAATAGCATTGTTTGAGCCATCACCCAATTACCTGTTTGTGCTACATGTTCTCTTAAATACTTTTTCAGTCTAGCCTATTGTAAGCTTCTCACCATCTGTGGTGTGTGCCTCCCTTTAACAAACTGTTCTCTTTCTGGTTTTCTGCTTTTGAGTATTTGAATGCTGTCAGAGCAAGAAGTTCTGATTTCCCGTCAGTTCATCTTTCTACGATAAACAGCTATGAATGAGATGCACAAGCTTTTGTGTGATGTTCCTTGTACTACTAAGAGACATGTTTTCTTGATCCTCACTTTTTAATAAAAATGTAAACAAGAATAAATAAATAAGAGTACCTACTTATTATCAAGTTGTTTCATGTTCTAAGTGCATAATAAGAAGAAACAGAGTTGTTGATATGTTCTGTATTTGCCTTAGAATAATAAGTAATTTGAAGTCTAAGATGAAACAAACAAAATGAAAACAAAAAGGTAATAGAACAAGTAGGAAGAAAGTAAAAGATGAACAAAAATGTGAATAAAAACCTAATGTGGTCTTACTGGATGATGTTCACTCCCTGAATTAGCCTCCTTGGGGATGTCTCTCCCACACCTACAACCTGCTTGAGTGAGCAATTTTTCATTCTATTTTTCATGTGTGCAAGGAAAATGAAGTTGCTTTATTTCTACAGTTTCTTAGTTATATTTGAGTCCATCTGTTTGTGGCTCTATAGCACTCTGTTTAGCTCAACACTTATACACCCATAAAGCTAGGAGAAATGATTTGTAAATAAAGACTTAAATATTTTAACAGGCTACCCCAAAATGCTTCTGAACAAGTGTTACTGTAGTGGGATAGTCATGTAGCAGGCTTTAGTTTTTCATTTGTTAAATAAATTAGCATATATTACTTTATGTTATATTGTTAAAGAAGACAGTATAACAATTGAAATTAGACACTGCAATCTAGGGATGGTTTAAATGTTTTGGTTTTTTTTTTTTTTTTTTTTTTTTTGCGGTATGCGGGCCTCTCACTGTTGTGGCCTCTCCCGTTGCGGAACACAGGCTCCGGACGCGCAGGCTCAGCGGCCATGGCTCACGGGCCCAGCCGCTCCGCGGCACGTGGGATCTTCCCGGACCGGGACACGAACCCGTGTCCCCTGCATCGGCAGGCAGACTCTCAACCACTGCGCCACCAGGGAAGCCCTAAATTTTATTTTTAAATTAACTTAATTGCATATTTTTACTAGAACTTTGACAGAATTTACTTTTAGCTGATTCTGAATTATTTTAATAATAAAAATCCTATTTAATTGCAAAGCACAAGTTATTTTAAACTTTCCTCTGG
Organism: Physeter macrocephalus; assembly: GCF_002837175.3. Classification (NCBI taxonomy): domain Eukaryota; kingdom Metazoa; phylum Chordata; class Mammalia; order Artiodactyla; family Physeteridae; genus Physeter; species Physeter macrocephalus. The sequence goes on from NC_041224.1 coordinate 166,157,429, forward strand.
AGGAAATAAATCTCAGCTGCTAAATTAATCTTGCTATTACAGAGAATTTGCTGAGAGAGACAATAATGTTGAGGTTTTTACATGGTCTGTGATCACCAAGAAAACTTCATCTCTGGACATCACTACTAAAAACCATCTGACAATTTAGACTGAGCCCACAGGAGATTCATAGTTTCATTCTATTCGGGATGCTAAATGAATTAATGACACGGTAATGTTTCAAGGGGAACATTAGCACTAAGTTAAGGAGCAGTGTTGAGGTGTATAATTAATATGTAATGAGTAGTTCCAAATTCATGTTATCAGCTCCCTTTTTAAAGAGATCACCGCACGTTTGATAGTGTATTTGCTTCTCTATGCAATTGGAGGTAAATGGTGAATACATCTTCCATTCCAGAGATGTTTATGACTACTTTATTGAAAGAATGCAGGAATATTTAAAATTAAATCTTGGTTTCGCCAGTTGCAAGTTGTGCTATCTTTGACAAGTTACTTAACATCTGGGAGTCTGAGGTACCATTTGTAAAATGAGATCCAGCACAGCTATTTTGCAGGATTTCTTTGAGAATTAGTGTAAATAAATACAAGTACATAGAACAGTGCTTGAGAGGTAATAGATATTTAAAAAGCCCTATTTCTTTTTCTGTAATTACTATTGTTCTTTTGCAGTGCATCTAAATTAGCTTGATTTACATGCATCAGATTTTTGTATTGAATTGTGTCATTCAGGGGAGAGTATATCATAATGATTTACATTTTTATATTATTATGTGGCTTAAAAAGCATTTTCAGGGCTTCCCTGGTGGCGCAGTGGTTGCGCGTCCGCCTGCTGATGCAGGGGAACCGGGTTCGCGCCCCGGTCTGGGAGGGTCCCGCGTGCCACGGAGCGGCTGGGCCCGTGAGCCGTGGCTGCTGGGCCTGCGCGTCCGGGGCCTGTGCTCCGCAACGGGAGAGGCCGCAGCAGGGGGAGGCCCGCATACCACAAAAAAAAAAAAAAAAAAAAAGCATTTTCACAATGTTCGTGTAAAGAATTTTATACTCTGTTGCTTATTATTGCTTATTTTGATAAAGTAAATTTTATATCAGAGGATAGAAAAATCAGAGGGATTTTTAATTTTCCCAAATTAAAGCAAAGTTATATGAATGTCATTTATTATATGTATTTTATTGATAAAAAAATTACTTCATGCAAATGAAAATATTCACTTATTTTTTTTTTTTAATGTAGGAAAGATTTGACCTGGGTGTTGAAATGTACACATTTCCTAAAACAGCTATTCTCTCAGAACTTTTCTTTAAGATCTAGTACATAGGTGAATAATCAGGGTCTACCACCTGATAGAAATTTAATCACTTTTAGAAAGGAATTTTAAACTTAATTCCATATGTTGTGGTTGATAATAATTGTATTTGCACAAAATTACTTTCAATTTTTTTATTTCAAGGTTTCTAAGTATTTTCAATTCTTAAATCCTTAAGTGAAGCCCTTTGTGTTGATGGGCACAACAGGAAATTGAATTTTATGTTCCTCCTTTATAGGTGGTTTATTTGACTCTCAATATGTCTACCAACCACCGCTTCCTCCCCCTGGACTAATTTTAACCCTGGACATTTTACACACAAGCATTCCCATATCTCTCTTCACTCACGGACTACCAACTCCGCTGTCAATGCCTTTCAAATGATTATGAAGGGACTGTAGACAGTCATAAATTTTCAAAACTGGAAACATTGACTTAACATCGACGCCACTTCAAACCAGCCTTTGTCTTCTTCAAATACTGATACTCTTCTCCCTCTAGCCTGGATTTCTAGTCTTGTATTATCAAGATACTCAGAGCAGAGACATTTTGCAGTGGTTGTCAAATTTTGCAGTGCCGCTTCTAACTACCTGAATTGGAGTTATCTGTGACGCTTTAAAAAAAAATTACATTTCTTGGTCACACTGCCACCACCTGAATCAGAATCTCCAAGGTAGTTTGGATTTGCATATTTGGTGAGCTCGTGTGTTTTTATTATGCACACTCAACTTGGGAACCACTGAGATGAGGGGATGCACTTTGTAAACAAGTTTTCACCACAACCACAACAAAGTAGGAACCCCTGCTCCTTCTGCAGATTCCATGAAAAAAATATCAGAAGCCAGGGCTCATGTGAGCATAAATCACAAACGTGCAATTCCATACTTTGCCTAGGATAACTGCAAAGTTGCAAGTAGGGCTGAATTTTGAATTAAAAGGATTAAATTTCATTTAAACTTATTTGCTAATTAAAAAATAGGACTGCAGTTTTTGAAGCATTAAACAAATTTATTTAAGCTAATATTTTTATGAATTTTCAGGATTTTCATTATAATCATGTGTATATGTTTTTTAAAAAATATTTTCCATTAATGTTATTAAAGAATAATACTTATTAAGCATTTACAACATACAGGAACTTCTCTTAGCATTTTACATGTATTAACACACTTGATTCTTCCAACAAACCTATCCCATTGTTCCATATGAAACTGAGGTTTGGTTAAGAACCAGTAAATCTTAGATAATACATGGCAAAGCTAAGATTCTCACTCAATTCCATATAATTCCACATGTCATGTTTTGTGTTTTTATGCATTAGATTATTATTTCTTCTTCAAATGGTAAGTTTCTAAAAGCAGGAGCTCTGTCTTCCACAACTTTGTATCCTCTTTCCATCATTAATATTCACATCACACATGCCACACAGTAGTAACACCAACAAGGCAAACATGTACCAACACTGTTCAGCATAAACCTCTCCTCAAATCCTACCTTGTAGATATAATCAGATGACAGTTTCAGTTAGTGTAGTTTTGGATCTATAGATTTAGTTTGTGGAAACAATGACTGACAATCTCATCTATTTCCTCTATGTAAATAATCCTATAATAATAGTGACAGTAAGATGAAGGCTCATACACTCAATTCACAGACTAGTAATTCTGGTTAAAAAAAATGTCAAGATAAATGCTCATAATACAGTAAAACCTAAGTCAATGGATTCAATATGATTTAATTAATTGTGTGGTTAATGCTCAAAATCCCACATGCTTTCTCGTTTAATTTCTATGTTAATACACATTTTAAGCACACAATACTTTTTGTTAACCTTAGGAACTATGCTTTACACATTGAACAATATAGCCCTCTTCCTATCTTCTGATAATCACCATTCTATTCTATTTCTATACCTTTGACTCCTTTAGATGCCTTATATAAGAGGAACCATGCAGTATTTGTCCTTCTGTGACTCACTTATTTCACTTAGTATAATGTCTTCCAGGTCCATCCATGTTGTCACAAATCACAGAATTTCCTTCTTTTTTAAGGATGAATGATATTCCATCATATGTATATATCAAAATTTCTTTATCCATTCATTGTTTGATAGACATTTGGATTGTTTCCATATCTTGACTATTGTGAAAAATGCTGCAGTAAACTTGGGAACTCTTAGAGATCCTGATTTCAATTCTTTTGGATATACACCCAGAAATGGTATTGCTAGATTATGTGGCAGTTATGTTTTTAATTTTGAGGGGAAGCTCCATACTGTTTTCTGTAGCTGCTGAATCAATTTACATTTCCATCAACAGTGTGCAAGGGGTCCAATTTCTCTGCACCCTTGCCAACAATTAATATCTCTTTTTTTATAATAGTCATCCTAACAGATGTGAGGTGATACCTCATTGTGGATTTGATTTGCCTTTCCCTAATGATTGATGTTGAACATCTTTTTGTATAGCAGTTGGCCATTTGTATGTCTTCTTTGGAGAAATGTCTATTCAAATCCTTTGCCCATTGTTTGATTGGGTTATTTTATTTTTTATTTATTTATTTATTTTGCTATTGAGTTACTGCTATATTTTGGAAATTAATCCCTTATCAGATACATGGCTTGCAAATAATTTCTCCTATCCCATAGGTTGCCTTTTAACTCAGTTAATGGTTTCCTTTACTGTGCACAACTTTTTAGTTTGAGGTAGTCCCACTTAAGTATTTTTTGCTTTTGTTGCCTGTGTTATTGTTGTGTCATGTTCAAGAAACTGTTTGTGAAGAGGGTAGATATCATGTTAAGTGTTTTTAACCACAAAACAAACAAACAACAACAGAAAAAACTCCAAAGTGACAGGGAAAAATTTTGGAGGTGATGGATATGTTTATTACCTGGATTGTGGTGATGGAAGTGGGTGTGGATACATGTGTCTAAACTCACCAAATTGCATACATTAGTTATGTGCAGTCTTTATATACAAATTATGCCTTGATAAAGAAGTTGGGGGAAAAATTAAGAAAATAGCCATTAGAAATTAGTCACTTTTACCTAAAAGTGCTCCTAGTTTTGACATTCTTTTTTCTCCACTCAGATCATATCTAACCTACCAAGTTGCCATAGGAGTCAATTCATTCAACCTGCTCTAGCTGGTTATTGTAGGGGAGGACATCTTTTCCCTTCTTCTTTTCTAGGTTCTTTGGCTGGACAAATAATTAAATTGACTTAAGACAGAGTAACAAGAGAAAAATAAATTTAATTTCATACATACAGGAGCTCATAAAAATTTGAGACTCAAGGAAGTGACCAAAGCAGGTAATTTTTATGCCTTTAGACAAGGAAACGATAAATATGCCAAGACACAGGGGTTTGAGCTAAAGAATAGTGAATTAGGAAGTAACAAGTTTTGTTTATACAGGCTCCTCAGTCCTAAATTCTCTGTCTCTGGTGGTGAGGTTACCTTCTACCCTCCTGGTACAGGGAGGGTACTTTACACATGGGAGATTTATTTCCTACATTCAGTGGGACAAAGAAGAGTCAGAGTGTCCTTCTTGCATTGGCTGTTTCTTAAGTAACTTTAATTCAAAATAATCAATATATCAAAGTGGCATATTTTGGGGTGGCATATTTTGCTCTTCCTTATATGTGCAGCAATAAGAATAAGGTGATATTGATGACCAGCATTGAATTGCTTAAAAATATTATCAGAATTTAGCCAATAGCATATACATTTTAATTAATCCATCAGATATCTGGCATTATCTGGTACAGTACTTGCATTAATGGCCTCTCTGTAATCATAATGTTTATCCTATAATTTTTGCCCTGTTGTCCCCTTGTACTCTGAAGCTGGCTCAACCATGTGACCTGCTTTGGCCAATAGGATATTAGCAGGCTTGACACAGAGACTTGAAAAATCTCTTGCACATTTACACTCCTAGTTCTTGCTTCTCTGCAATCACTGTTGGAACAGGGTTGAACAAACCTGGTAACAGCCTGAGCTAGCCTCCTGGAGGCTGAAAGAGCATATGGAACACAGGCAAATAATTTTGACCAAAGCCTTACACATGTGTGAGAACACAGCCAGGATCAGCAAAGCCACCTAACCAACCCTCAGCAGATTGTAGACAACAGTTAAGATCTTCTAGCCCTGAGGATCATGAGAAATAGTAAACAGCTGATCATTTAAACTGCTGTGTTTGGGGGAGTTAGCAGTAATAACTAACTGATATACATGAAAGAATATTTTATGAAGGCTATTCAAATTATACTAATTACACAAACTCTCTGTCTTGTTTGTGAATGCAGATGTGGAGGAGGATACCAAAGTGCATATACTTTAATACAAAACTTGAGATTCCCAGTGCACCTAAGGGGTTTTGAAGGGTTGTAAAGTATTATAAATCAGAACAACAAGAGTAACTAAACTGTTGAGATGAACCTCCCCCAGTAACAATCATAGATATATATGGATTGAATTTACAAATCAAGTCAGAAAATGATAATTTCAACATCAAATCTGTTCATAATGAAACAATAACAGCATCAGAATAGATATTTGTATTACAATTAGCAATACAAAAATAGTTTATGGGGCTTCCCTGGTGGTGCAGTGGTTGCGCGTCCGCCTGCCGATGCAGGGGAACCGAGTTC
>NC_041224.1:166163436-166170794 GCF_002837175.3 Physeter macrocephalus
ATCCCACATGCCGCGGAGCGGCTGGGCCCGTGAGCCAGGGCCGCTGAGCCTGCGCGTCCGGAGCCTGTGCCCCGCAACGGGAGAGGCCACAACAGAGGGAGGCCCGCATACCACAAAAAAAAAAAAAAAAAAAAAAAAAAAAAAGTAGTTTATGTTCATGCTCTGTAGATAAATGATTTTGCATAATTCTTTCAACCTTAGTAACAGAAATTATAAAAATTTGAGTGTTGTCTTTTAAAACCTCCTTAGCCCCTGCCTGCTACTGAAAACAGTTATTGGAATTTTTTCATTCTAGTTTTAACCCAGTTGAAAGCAGATATTTAATTATGCTTTTGCAGTTTCCTATGTCGTGTAGCCAAATGCAAATAGGGCATCAGATTTGTTATGAAGGATTTTAGCCACAGCTGACAAAATTTTCTTTTGCTTCAGTTACTTCTCTTTTTTTTTTAAATTGAAGTATAGTTGATTTACAAAGTTGTGCCAATCTCTGCTGTACAGCAAAGTGACTCAGTTATACACATATAGACATTCTTTTTTTATATTCTTTTCCTTTATGGTTTATCACAGGATATTGAATATAATTCCCTGTGCTATACATTAGGACCTTGTTTTTTATCCATTCTAAATGTAATATGCCTCAGTTACTTCTTGATTACAAATTTATAGAAGACAAGTGCAGAAACCCAGTTGCAAGCCTTGATATAATCAATGATGAGCTGTATGACCTTGGGCAATTAATTTCATTTCGGCTTGATGCTATTCCTCATCAGGGAGATGAGAGAGCAAGAACAAATAATCTTTTATCTCAGTGACTTTAAGAAGCAGATTGCAGATTTAAGACTATGGGACTTATAGATAGGAAGACCCTGTTCAAATCCCAGCTCTACCGTTTAAGATGTGGCATTCAGCATTTTAATTATAAAGCTTCTGATTTCTCATTTGTAAAATGAGAATAATAGATATTTTAAGAGCTACTGAATGGATTAAATGGATTAAGACACTCTTCAATGTTGTAAACCTTGAGTCTTCAAAAAGACCCTTGATGAAAAACATTTCTCTTCTCTACTAGCTTCTGATATTTTGAGACATAAGACAAGGAGTAGATATGGGGACCAAAATATACTTAATGTTAATGGAAAGAAGGTAGCTTTGAGAGACAGCCAAATGAGTCTCCTAAGTAAACCCCCAAATTGGGCAAAGTTTACCCACCAATCACAGCCAGAGTTGGAGTGGAGTACGAGGTAATCACAAATGAGAGTCCAGATAACATTAGCACAGGGTGGAGCAAAAGGAAACTCATGCTTTCTGGGAGCAATCTTGCTCCCATATAAAATAAAGGGCAGAGCTGAGCCAGACATGGACACTTCACAAAGTACTAATCAGAGAAGTCACGTTCTCTCCCCTTGGTCAGGATGAGGAAAACAGCAGAGAGGCCAATGATTGTAATTACCAAATTCTCTATCCAGGAGGAAAGATTTAGCACGGGTTAGAAGTATGGCCAGCCAATAACAAGAGATCGACATCCAGTAGTTATTGTGATGATTTTTTTGAAATGTTACGCTAGTTTTTTTAGATCACCAGCATTTTATTTAGATCATTTTGATCTGCAGTTACTTTCATTTACATACGGAGATGGTCAGTTGAGATTTGCTGAGTTAACTTTTGTCATGCTGAATTGTGTCTTTCTACATAGACATACTTCTTTCCAGAATACTTGGTAAAGTTCTGTCCAAGGTACTAAAGGTTGCATAATGTTATTTCTACACTTCCAATTTTAATTGGAAAGACAGTCGTTATGAGACTATTTGTATAGGCATTGTATGCTAGTGTACCTCAAAAATCTATAACGAAAATAGAACCAATGACAAAGGATTGGGATGGTAATGAAACGTGGTCAAGAACAATGGAGCCAAACAGATTAAAGGTTATCAGAATTTAATGTGTGTTATTCATGCATATGAGACCAAGGTTTCCTCAGCTTTTAAATTTTATGCGGCATAAAAATTCACAAAAACAAATTCTCCCATTCATAAAAATAGTATTCGGAATTGTCATTAGTCACAATAAAAGTAAAATGAATTTGCTCCAGAAGAGTCCTAAATTTTTTGCATATTTCCTCAACAGAAAAGTCTACCTGAAGTCTTTACACTGTAGCTATATTCATTATTGTTGGAGAAATCTCTCATTGGATCCCTGACTTAAATTCTCCTCGTTTCATTTCCTGTGAAGTTACGTAACATCTTCTCTTCCTACTGCAAGAATGTGTCATGAGGCTACATTAAGACAGTGAGCAGGGAAGTGCTTTTAAATAGTACCAGTACTAACAGACACTTGAAGCTACTTTTGGATGTGTTTTCAATCTTCTTCTGAACATAAGTCCCAAGTGCCTTGCGCCCTGTATCCTTCACTGACTTTTCCCTTTCATCATTACTTGAGATGATGTAAAGACAATCTTATAAACTCATACAAAATGTGATAGCAAAACTGTCTAATGTGCATATTGATGAACAATCCACATGAAACAAGTTAGAAAGGAGCATATAAGAAAGCATTGTTACCTAGTCTACTCGGCATATGTGTGGGGGGTTGATGGAGTGGGGTGGAGAGACCCTGATTCAATGCCCTAAACATCAACAACACTCAAATTGCTGATGTGGGTAGGGAGAGAATAAGTTTATCACTCACGCTCCAATGCCCAAGTGAGCTTCCTTCTTGTGACGTCCTATGAAGAAGGAAGAGAATGCGGCCTCACTGCTTCTGTACCCGATGAACTTGACCTCAAGTCTTACAAAAGCTGTCATAAGAAGAAAGTGAATACTTTAAGAGAAAAGAAAGTTGAGTTGTCCGAACAAGAATTATTTTAGCAAGAATACGCCAGTGTTTCTAGTCCCACAGAGCTACAACAGCCCTAGGCAGAAGGGGGAAGAGGGAAATAAAGGTCTTTTCTTCCCTACTCTACGTTAAAGCTACAAAGATGCCTTCCGATTGGAGGACATGCTGTAATTTTGTTTTAATGTCTTCAGTAGAATGGTTCCATTTAGTTCAGCTTTTAATGTGGCCTTAAATTGCTATTTTATTACCCTTGTTGACATTCTGGAAGCATGAAATTAGCAAATCACATTAAAGAAGCAAACAAAAAAAGCAAGAAACCTTAGCCTAGTTAAACAATGCCAGCATAAACCACTTCTTTGAATAGCGTTCTTACCTTAAAACATTGAGCATATATTTATTTGAAGGTTTATTTTTCCATAGCCAATGAATTAGCTTTATGAATAATTGTATATTCCATTACGTTGCAAGTGCATTCGCTCATGGTGACCTTGAACAATGCTTTGTGCTGTGTGGGAGAAAGAAGACAGTTTGTGATTCTTCTGCTTCCTTCTGAGAAATAGGATTCCTCTTGACTCCACTTGAAGAAAGAATCCTGTTCTTAAAACACTTGTCAATACCTTTGCTGCTCCACCCAGAAGGCACTTCCTTCTGTTATATTACAACACTGATCATTTTATTTCAAACAAAAACAATTTCACAGTTGCAAAGTAAAAACTATTTCAACTGAGATATCTTTATTCTGTTAGAATTTTAAAATGTAGCTTAATCATGTATTTTTTCTTATCAAACTAAAAGTAGTAATAAGAAACACATTAGTATGTTTACCTGCTCTTGTCTTATAAAATAAAGAAGACAATGTCATATATTCATTCAGTGAAGTGTGATGAAGGGCAGGCTTTTTATAGCATACCTTTTAAAAAATGTGTGACTCTTTGACATCCATTTCCCCTTTCTAACCGTGCCCTAATTTCATTACGAAAATTAGCCCTTCCTTATTGGAATTAGGCTGGTGAGACTGTAATTAGGGTTTCTTTTCTTCTAGCCAAAGGATGGAAAGGAGACTCAAACTAGGCTAATCTGATGACCTTATCAGTCAATTTGAATTTTGAGCAGAAAGTCAAAGAGACTGAAAAATCTTGGCGTCCTCTTATAAAAAGTGGCATCAGTGTTCTACAGAACGTAAGAGCCAGCCTGCCTGGGCTTTCATCCTGATTCTATCACTAACTAGGTGTGTGATATTGGACAGGTAGCTTAACCACTCTCCCTTAGTTTGTTCATTTATTAATGGGGAGGATAACACCAGTGTCATAGGATTAGGATAATAATTAAATGAGCTAACAGATAGTAGTTGATGCATGTTGGCTATTAGTGTCATTTTTGCACATTCCAGCAGTGGTTGCCTTGACCATTTTGCTTTTCTGTGGCACATTTTTGTGGGTCCTGCTTCTAGCCTCCAGATCTGCCTTCGTGCTCCTCCTTCCCAAGTTGGTTCTTCATCTTCCTGTTGATTCTGAGTCTCCTGTTATCTTCCAATAAATTATTTTGTATTTAACTTATTCAGAATAATTTCCTGATACTCATAACCAGAGAAAATCTTCTGTTACACACTTATATTGAAATGATGTAGTTTATAGACAAATCCAGAACAGATTATTGGTTTTAATAGTTAAAATTTCAAGCTGTAAAAATTGGCAGATTAAAAGATTGATATTCAACCCCTAAGAGTAAGATATAATTGAAGTTCAAATGTTAAAAGTTGGAAGATATTCCTTTAGTTAAATTCTCTCAAAATGATTCAATTGATTATCTACCACAATCAGCAATGCAGTGTTTCTTTTTAACAAGTAAACTTAAATCTGTAAGATATATAAGTATATTACTAGGAACTCTTCTGGGAATAGTAACACAATTAAGGTCATAATTAAAGCATTCTTTAATCTGTTGGGTCCTGTACTTAAAGCAGGAAATTAAGACTTGAATGACAGCCTAGAGGAGAATAGAGCAAATTATTAAAATAATGAAATAATAGATTATATAAGAAAAGACTAGAAGAATTGAACATTTTCAGAACAGAAATCTCTATAAGTTTCTAGCTTTGAAATACATATTGAAGATTATTTTATATGGTGATACATTTCACTTTCAGATCTACATCAAGTAATTTTGTTTGTGACATATAGGCTAGATAGTAAGAAGATCTTATAGACTCTCCATTTTATGGGAAACAGATACACATAATCAAGGACAATTTGGAATATAGTTTTTCCAGAATTTCTTGTAGAGATAAGTATCTGACGTGGTTTGGCCCAGAGTCACCCAATGACCGTAGCTGTACTACCTAATTCATAAATGTGGCAGACAGCAGTAAGGTCCTCTTGCTTCCACACCAAAGCTTTATTATTTAAGTACCTTTACCAAAAAATTATGAAAAAGGAGTCTTTGAACCAGTGTCACAATCAGACAAAGAAGAGAATCTTGAGAGGGTTTTAGGTGCTCATTAACCACATCTTAGATTTGATTAGGAAGCACACAGAGAAGAACATTTCAGCTGTGGTCCACCTAGCTAGCCACATGGTAATGCTTTTGCTAAAATAAACAGGGCCACAGAATTTGATTCTCAAGGACACTAAACAGTAAGAGTTTGGGTGTATGAGATATTTTTAGTTTGTTTTCATTTAAAATGTATCTAATTTAGAAAATTTTTATTTGTTTTATTTAGATACCATCAGTATCTTCTCATTCCATAACAAGATTGACCATTTTTAAGGAAAATACAGCAATTTGACGGAGAGAAAATGGTTATAATTCACATTTAATGTTAAATGGTTCTTATGACTTTGAGAATGCTCTGGAGTGTCTGTTTCAGCTGCATCCTTTGGAAAAGGGGGATAATAACAAGGGCTTATTCTGCATCACCTTCTTTAGAGAGTTATTGCAAGTAACCAGAATACTGAGGTAGCCAGATCTTTTAGTCTCATACAGCATCCTAAACACCACAGTTAAGATAAATAGGATACAAAGATAGTTTTTAGAATTGAATCATTATCTGTGCTAATGAAATACTCAAAATTTGTAGTCTAGAATAAAGACAGTTCTTTTTACAAATACTTATATACTATTTCTAGTCACCTTAAAATATTTAATTTAGTCATCACAGCAATCTGTGAGGCAGGTCCTATTATCATCTGCATTTTACAAATAGCTTATCCAATGGTACACTGATATAATGAGGTGAAGTCAAATTTGAACCCAGGAGCTCTGGCTACAAACTCTGTTCTCATAACCATTACGTAGTCTGCCTCACTGCATAGAAATTATAACTCCCAAACAAGGGAAGTTTTAATCCAAAAGATGTAGTAAAGCTTTGACCTAGTGCACATCTTTTCTAGACAGCTTCTAAGATTACTTTCAGACTGTAATTTTGTGATGCTCTCCAGTTGACAAAGGAGACACTGAAAATGTTATAGTGGGTGACGGATGTGAGCAAATCATGTCCATAAAGCTCTTTGAGGGCTTTTTCCTCCAGGAGCTCACGGTACTACTCATACTTCTATCTCCTGGAAAATAACAAAGTCGAGATGGTCTGATATTGGCAGATGAGTATTTGAACTGTCAAGTTTTAAGTGACAAAGGAGGTTCTTTCAGGAAGTCTGTTACAGCTATTGACATATCAAACCAAAAATCCAGGTTGCTGCCCAAGGGTATTCCAGGTGCAAGAATCTGAGAGTTTTGGTATCAAACAAGTATGTATGTAATGGAGATGGAGAAATCAACCAAGGAAACGAGAAAAAGGAAGATGAGTCTAGTGGAATGTATCTATTTCTAATGCTAGTGTATAGATAGCAACCTTAGGTGAAATACAGGATTGAATAAATTCCAACTATAGATGTAGTTATTTGGGTTAAATCACAAAACACTGTTAAGATGCTTTCCCAATTATTAACTGCTAATACTCTAAAAAAGGTAAATGTGTGCCAAGTTCTATATTATAAAGTTCTATTTTATAAAGTTATTTTGTACAACCTTGCTGAAAAGGGTCAAAAAATGTCAAACCATGTTATGAATATATATTTCTGGAAACCTCCCTATCTCGAAGAATAAGCACCATTATATACCAATAGGGTTGGTTCTGCAAACATATTTAGACCACACTATGACCCAGATACTATTAGGTATTACATCGCTCCCAATGCCCTTCACTCAGGAATTCCTTAGTGGAGCTTACAGTCTAAGCAAAGGATATGGGTATTTGAAAGAATTAAAGTTTAATTGCAGAATGGGGGAAAATATTTGCAAATGAAACAACTGACAAAGGATTAATCATCAAAATTTACAAGCAGCTAATGCAGCTCAATATCAAAAAAACAAACAACCCAATCCAAAAATGGGCAGAAGACCTAAATAGCCATTTCTCCAAAGAAGATATACAGATTGCCAACAAACACATGAAAGAATGCTCAACATCATTAATCATTAGAGAAATGCAAATCAAAATGACAATGAGATATCATCTCACACCGGTCAGA
>NC_041224.1:166171125-166180780 GCF_002837175.3 Physeter macrocephalus
TCATGAAGAACCTAGGGGCAAGATGGGAATAAAGACACAGACCTACTAGAGAATGGACTTGAGGATATGGGGAGGGGGAAGGGCAAGCTGGGACAAAGTCAGAGAGTGGCATGGACATATATACACTACCAACATAAAATAGATAGCTAGTGGGAAGTAGCTGCATAGCACAGGGAGATCAGCTCGGTGCTGTGTGACCACCTAGAGGGGTGGGATAAGGAGGGTGAGAGGGAGGGAGATGCAAGAGGGAAGAGATATGGGGACATATGTATATGTATTGACTTTGTTATAAAGGAGAAAGCAACACACCATTGTAAAACAATTATACTCCAAAAAAGATGTTAAAAAAAAAGAACTAATGCAGCCAAAAATAAATAAATAAGTAAATTTATTTTTTAAAAAAGTTTAATTGCAAATTTTGAAAAAGTATTACAAAAGAAGGAAAGGTGTTCTACTTTGAGAGTAGTTTGGGAAGGGTGGTGATTGAGGACAGAGAAGGCTTTTATCAACAAACAACAGCTTTCTATTCTTGAATATTTCCTAGCTTAGGGATATCCTTCCACATAATTAAGCAACACAGTTTGATAGCAGGAACACAGGCATTAAAATTAAACAGTCAGGAGTTAAAATCAAACTATGTTAAAATCAACTTATTTCACCTCCTTTATCATCAGTTTCCTTGTCAGTAAAATGGAGTCATTACCACCTTGAAGGTTGTTTGGAGAAGTACAATAATTTCAAGTGCCCGGTACATAGTGGAACTCAAGAAATTATAGAGTTATATCTGCTTTCATTGTTATTTCTGTTAATTACAGCAATAAAATATATTTTGTTAAGCTTTGGGCTATTTGCTTCTTTGAGAATGTAAACACGTAAATCTTTAAGCTAACGTATGGATTTATACTGGAAAATCGTATTCACTGCCAAATAACTTTAGGGCATACACAAATATGGAAGCTGTCATTGATGTAGTCTGTTCATTGTAAAATATGAAAAAAGGCAGGAAGGCTGACAGTCTTGTTGGGAAGTTGGAAGACAAAGTAAGTAAATATGATTTCAATGCTTTATTAGGCTCTGTGTTAATTGTCTATGAAAGTGTGGACATGAAAGATAATGTGGTTGTCATCACATAAGTCCCCATGTAATTTCATGAACAATTTCATTGAAATAAAGCATTTCAATCAAGTCTCATGCATTGATCTGTGCACAATAGAATCCAAAACAGCTATTCTTTTCTTGAGAATTTCCATCAGAGAAGAAAAGTTCTGACAACTTCTCTATCATTCAAAGATTAAAATTAGGGATTTTTAAAAAATCAGTATTTTTAAGGGAGAATGTGTAAGTTGCTCTAGTCAAATGTTTACTTTTAGGGTTTAGAAATTAGCTGGAAGGATTAAAAAAAGGAGATTCAAAATTATTAAATTAGAAGTAGGAACTACCAAATGTCTGATTCCCCTTCCTAGAAGGGATGGAAGACTAGGGACCTGGTTGCAGGTAATCTGGGTATTTGGGCTGATCATGAGGATGGAGATCCTTTGGGGCCAATCTTGTAAAAAATGGAGTATGGGAGCAATTACCAATGACTAAGTTCTGAGAATTTCTACTTTGCAGGGAGCCTAAGGGGATTTGTCAAAGTGTGGTCCATTATAACCTGCTTCAAAATTACTCATAGTGTCTCTTAAAAATTCCTGAACCTCACCGAGAACAATGGAATTTGGCTCTTGGAGATAGATCCCAGAGACCTGCTTTTCTAACAGGTTCCCCAGGTCATACATTTGCACACCAAAGTTTGAGTGGCACTTAGGTAGGTGATCTGAGTCTAGGTAACCAAATCCATCCTGTGCAATAAAACATGGCCCAGGGGTTGTGCAGAGCACATGTGCATTGGTTTCGGAGCAGGTTTTAGATTTAAAGAGACTGAGTAGATCTTCCTGAACTTGAAACCAAGCAGCTTCCTTCAAAATGTATAATGTTCTGTAGTCATGATCACACATTGAGTGGTTAAGTGTCCAGTCCTGGAAAGACAACAGTAAACTGTATTCATAGAAAGCTTTTCAGCTTTCATCTAAGATGTTTTTCCCTGTCCTGCATATTAAATTCCATCCAAACAGGGTACTAGTGGAGTAAATTATGTCAGTGATTTTTTTTTCCTGCTAATGTGTAATTTTAAAAATATCTTGTTTAGAAACATATATACCAAAATTAAATTCTACATCTGGCATATTTACCGACGATTTTTTTTTTTAAATCGCAAGTATAGAAAAAATGCACCAGATATTTGTTAAAAAATGGTAAGGAAGACTTCATACCAAACTACTGCTGTAAAGGTCAAGACTATTGCAATAGGGGAGAAAGAATGAGCTCAACTTTGCTGAAACGAAAGGTGAGACAGATTGTAAATGCTGGTCTGTGCAAATGAGAAAGTACTGGATGACTTAGAGGGGAGCCTGGTCCAAGTGATTAGGCTGTCCTCCGTGTTTGCCAGTCAGTTACTTATGGAAGCCTCCCACAGGGGCCCTATATTCCTTGCTGATTATATTTCAAAAGGTTGACTCCTACCTCTTTTACCTTGAGAAAGACCTTTCTGGATTATCAGAGATTCACATTTCAAAAAGGCAGAGAAGGAATTTACAATTCCAGGTTTTCTAATGCAAATACTCCAAGGAAAGAGAGGTCAGGGGCTTGAGGTCAGGAAGAAGCCTGTCCAACATTTAATCAAGCTGAGGGGAAATTTAAGGCCATTTTGGTCACAGAATATAGAAAAGAATATATTTTCTTTAAGAAAACAGAGTTTTCTTAAAGATCCATGGAAGTTGTGCTTTTCAGATTTTTCTGGAATGATCCTGCTTTCAAATAGTATTCCCCCATTTTCCATCTTAGGTATCTTTATACGTATCAGAATAGGAACCCCAAATCTATGATCACTACTATTTGTCAGTGATATATGGGAATATGTTAATTACAATTGCTTCTTCAGTCTGTTTGGGTTCAAAATTATTCAATATAGAGTTCAAACTTATATATTAGCCATCTTGATGTTCAAATAAAATGCATATTTAGCTTTGTATAGACTAGTGATTGAGGTTTTCCATTTTCATCTGGAAGTTTAGTAGGATATGTACACAAGGGATCTTTTCTTTAAATTTGTGGATGATGATATGTTAAAGTAGATTCTCAGTATTTGATTATTTTTTGTATCTTATAGCCTCTAACATGCCAGAGGTGTTATTTTTGCTTCAGAAGAATCTAGCATTGAGTGTAGGCATGAGATTGACATTAAGAATTAATGAAAGGTATACCTTAAATAGAAGTCCATCATACTTTACTAACATTAAAATTATGGGTCCTAACTGCATATTTTCTCTTTTCTCATATTTTCTGAGAGTGTATATCTCACCCATACCACTGACAAATGCTCTGATATGCTCATCTCTTTCTCAAGTGTTTGCATGTTACAACACCCTTGCCACTTAGTGTGAAGTGCTGTCAGTCCTACAGGGTGCTCTATGCCTGTTCCAACTTTCTACAACATCCTGCAGAAATCAATACAAAGCCGCCAGTTTGTTAATAAATCTGCAATTAAGATGTAATGAATTTTGAATGAGAAATGATTTCTTTTGAGTGTGACTGCAGACTATGCATTCATAGTGAAATGAGAGAAGGACAGTTAAAAACTTGACTTCAAGCTCTAGCTCTTGGCTTTGCCTCATAGTTTCAGTGACCTTGTAATTTTCAAGTATGAATTTTTACATTTCTTCATACCCCAGGTTCAGCTAGGCAAGAAATACCTGGTGGATTAAATGCAGCATGCATTTGAGAAAACTTTTAAAGGTCAAAATGTATATTTAACTATTAAGAAATGTCTTGGGATAATTTACAAACCTGAGGGTGTATCACCATCCTACACAAATCTTAATTAGGGTAATGTTATTCTTGTGTTCCTATAGTACTTTATCTAGGAACAGAAATCTCAGCCCAGTCTTTAATTAAGGCATCAAATGTTACTGATTATTTTCAGTTTAGTGAGTAACAATTAACATTTATATAATTCTGTAAAGAAGACAGAAGAAAATTTTCATACCTCCAGAGCAGGACATCATTTTATGAGTTCAAGAGTAACTGCTGTCCTCCTTGGCCACCACATGAAGAGCTACAATGCATCCTATTCCAAGGGCCATGTGACATATTCCCAGATTGTTCACTTCATCTCCCACAGCATACCAGTTATTAAAGTAATTCAGTTCTGTAATATTAACACATCTAGCTGCAATCTCTTCTACTTCCTCAGTTCCTCCTCTTATTTCATGAAGACTAAAATATTACCATAATCTCCTCACTAAACATTTTTACCTTCTTTTTCAGCCAACTCCAACTAACCATGCCATTCATCTTCCCAGAGTGCATTTTCTTTTATTTCCCTATTTAAAACATTCAGTAGCTGCCAATCATTTAATAGATAAAGTGTTGTTAGATAAACCTCTGTCATCTAGTCCAAGCCTGTTATTCCAACAGTTTTACCTGCCATTGCCTTCAATTAAACCTTTAAATAAAGCGTGTTCACTGCTATTCCCACCTGTGACATCCTTCAGAGCATCATCATTTTGTGCAGGTTTAAATTGTAGCTGTCTTTAAATTCTCTATCAAAGCGATAACCTCTGATACCTTCCCTGATGCCTCCGACATGCCATACCAAGCCCAGCTAGAAGTCATCTTTCCCTCCTTTGAACCCCTGTAGAAGTTTAGTTGTCATTTTCTTGATGACACTAGCATATTGTACTGTTTTTAGGAATGTCTTATTTCTCTTAATAAATTATAAACTCCTTAAAAGAAAAACCATGTCAGATTTGTTTTTCTTTTCTGTATTCAGCAAAGTACTGGGCATAGCAACTTTGATATAGGAGGTCTTCAATAAAATTGAGCAACTCTTTAATGGTAAATTACTTTGATACTTTTCAATACTTTGATAAAATATTGAAAAACAGTAAAGTAAATGTAACAAATGTTGGTGTTGTTTTGTAAGGTAATCTTCCTATAATTGTTGATTTTACTTATATGTTAACCCTAACTTATCATTATTTATTTTTTGAGCATTCCTTTTATATTAAAATTTAGTTCAATATTAAATCAAATATATTACATTACCTTAATGCATTAAGAATTACCTTTATTCCCATCAGTCTCAAATCCCAAACTCTTAGTTTCCTGAACAATTTTCAAACTTCGATTAAATTTCCAACATAAACCACTGGAATTACATCACATTTCAAGAACGGCAATACATAATTCTAAAACATTCTCATAACCTTCAATATTATACTAGCACCCAATTATATCAATTTATGAGGACAATAGACAGACTTTATCATTTCCAGAATAGTGTTCTACTCACATAACTCAGAGCAGTGACTTCTATCATTCAAAATATTTCCTAATATACAAATAGTGAAAGTTACATTCAAGAAAAAAAATTAAAAAGTAATGCAAGGATACTCAAGTTCCCAGTCATTCAGAAGAAGATGTCAGTTTCTTGTGGCTGTGATAGAATATGTAAATATGAGGTAGATGATTTATATTGCCTATTGCACAACCATATTGAATCATTTCTAAAATATAATAAACTGTAGTTAAATGCAAACCTAGAGTTGCTGACCTCTTTATCACCTGTTTCATTGTGCTACACACACTTTGGAGGGAAAATGAGCTCATCAATCAGATGTTAATGTTTACCAGCACAGAGCTTTCTTCTGAGCTGATGACTTTCAGTAGCAAAAATACATGAATAGCTTTGTAAGCTTCTTTGGGATAAAGACTTTGCCATTTCCAAATGATTCACTGCAAATAGTCTTTTTATTCTAAACACCTAACCTTTCTGCTAGTCCAATCTGACCAATCACAAATGCAGGGGGACTGGAAAAATTCAAGGTCTCCAAAGTTATTTGAAGTCAAAAACTCTTGTTGAGGAATTCACCCTGTTCTATTGGTCGAGTGTTCTGTACTGAGCTGTGTAATAACTTCCTTTAGAAAAGCATTTCTTTTGAATTAAAGTAGGTCCATGCCTTTGATTTGGAGTATCATTATTTTGTTACATCTGAAAAAGAAAGTGTTTCTAATGAAAAGAAAACCTCTGCAGATACATCCAAGTGTTGCTGCCCTCAATTCAGAAAAGGTCCCCATTAGAATGTAACTCTCTGGTAAGAATCAGTCCTAGCCTTCCCATCCCACTCTCTGCTTCTTCTTGTCTTGTATTGCTTCTCTAAAAAACAAACATCACCTAGATTAACATTTGTATTATATTAGGTTTCATATTGCTCCTTCATTCCTTCACTCCTGCTCAAAAAAAATGTTATTAGTTTCCTCTTGTTTGAAAAGTGAGGTCCATATTACATATCTTGGCATTCCAGGTTCCCTTAAAACCTTTCCTAACCTTATGTTCAACAGCTGTACTGCAAGAACTTGAGCATCTTTCCAAATTAGTTTTCCAAAATTTATATCAATTTTCACCTACCACCATCCTCCCAAACAGACACTTAACCTCTCTTTTATCCCTGTTATGTCTGCCTTCTCTCTATGTGCAGGACCTGCCTCCCCATTTAGACTATAAGCCAAGTCTCACCACCCCCCTCCAGGAACCTCAGCACTGAGCTGAGGGAGACCCTCAGTAAATGTTCAAGATCATGATTATAGAGTTGTAAGGTCAATTCTTCTTCCAGGAAATGCAAGATGAAATAGTCATTTGGTACATCATTTAATTTTGATTATAATGTATATGCGTGTATGGGGGAAGAGAGCAGTAGGAGAATGGGAAGGACATATTAGCTTCTAACTCAATTGAAAATACATAAATCAAATGTTTACACAGGGTCCAGAACTTAGTAAGAATTCAATATATGATGTATCAAACAATGTAGGTTGGCAATGTTACTTTCTTGCTACCTTCCAGTATAGTTGGAAAACATAGAACACTCATTTTTACATCTTGGTACAGTTTTGGAAAAGAATTATGGGGTAAATGTTAAAATAAACAGCAACTATTAACATAGGTCTTGTGTGAGAAATGGGAGGTCACTTATACCCATTTTGTGGTATTAGAGATTCTTTTGAATTATCTCAGCTGAGATTTGAAGGATAAATAAGAACAAGGCAATCTAAGGGAATAGTTAAGATCCTTCTCGGTAAGAGGCATAACTCGTGACATTTAAGTGAAAGAGTGGATATAGATAAGATTCAGGAACCAAACTGTAGTAGGACATGGGAGCTTTAATAAAGAATTATTTGTTTATGTGCCTTTTTAAACTAAAAGAAATAGAAGTTATTGAAATAAGCTTTAAGTGTCTGAATAACATGATCAGATTTGCATTTTAGAAAGGTCACTTTGACTTACGGGGTGGCAAATAAATTAGAGAAGTTTGTCTGAAAGCAGTGAAAGATTCTGTTTATTTGAGTATCTTTCTCAGGTTAGCCATTCAGAGGCATTTGCAACATCCCATGTGAGAAATGGTGGAGAACATCTGACTTGGTTGCGGACAAAATAGTCTGGAAATGCTAGGGTCAATGGCGACCCTGTGTGGTTCCTGGATCTCACGTTGGCAAGACTTGGAAGATGAACCAGCCATTACCTTTGCCCATTGCAGAAGTGATGCTTTCAGGAAAGTTTTCATACACAGAGGTGGCAGAAATCTTTTATAAAACTTTTTAGGATGTGAGGGTGTTGTAATTGTATAATGTGAGTTTAATTCTGTAGGTTGTGAGGATTAGGAAGGCAAAAGAAAGAAAAGAGAGAAGCCCAGTAGAGGATGGGTCAAACTGAAACAAACAAATGAATAAACAAACAAACAAACTGCAGTGTTTTGGAGACGGGAGCCAAAGAGCATATTGACAGTTTATGGGGGGTTAGGATTCTGTCTGTGACCTTGGGAATTAGGGGTGAAACTCCTAATAGATTTTTAATTAGTTTATTTGTTTGCTGTATGTTTTTCCTTACTAAAATGTAAATTTATGAGGGTAGGAAGTTGTCTGTTTTGTTCCCTACCATATTCCCAGGGTGAAGGAGCTCAATAAATATTTGTTGAGTTATTTAATATATGAATGAATAAATTCTGCTCAAGTTGACTGCTTTGAGTGGAGTAATTCTGAGTAGGCAGCAATGGTTAGGATCAGATACATTGTGATAACAGATTCTATAAAACCTTGGTATCCATTTTCCAAGACTTATGAAAGAAAGAACAAATTTCTTTAAATGTGGTAACTTTACCTAATCACTAAACTCTTAAATCAATGGTAGTGGTAATTATGCACCATGTTCCAAAGAAAAGATCCCATAAGCACATGTTCACCCTTGGATGACCATATGCCTCTGAATCTCAAATAGAATAGAGCAGTTCAGCATATGCTTAATAAACCAGAGCAGCATTTCCAAAAACTGCCAGGCTAAGCAAAAAAGACAAGGAATCAAAACTTCAAATGACCCTGATACCAACATTTCCTTTGCTGATCTAATTCCCAAGAAATACAGTAAGAACTCGACTAATGATGTGTCTGTAAAGATTGTACCCATATGAAGGGTAGATTCACTTGTTTTTAGTTTTTATTATTGTGTATTTTTTTGCCTTTTCTCCTAGTAACAGGGACTTAGTTATTACATCTCACATCTACTCTAGAATCTAATGGCATCACAGAATTTTCTCTCAAATATAGGCTATATTTTTCGATGTGAGAAAGGGTAAATAGACACAGACACATAGCTAAAATCTAAAGTGTGACCCATGGCTTTATGGAAGTGTTATTCTACAATTATTTGCATATGGTAGCAAGAAATTTTAAAACAAACACAAAGACTAATTGATAAATATTAACATTCTCATTTTAGTTTGCTAGTCAGAATTAAGGAGGTATGGCTTGTTGAAGGGAATAGAGCATTAGTGTCAGAAGATGGGGACTCAGGTTCTGACACAGCCAACGATTGGGACCTGACCTGAAGGTCATCCAAACTTCTATGGATCTCTGTTTCCTCAAACTCCAAGTGAAAGGATGCCTTCAGGCTCTAAAATGCTCATTAATTTCATAAAATAAATAATCTAAAAATGATGGATTGTGGAACTGATACTTTTTGAAGAACATCCTGAATGTCAAAGCTACAATGAGCTAGAGGTAAAAGGATCATCAGAAAAACTCTGTCCAAATCCTTCCTTGAGGAAATGGATAATTTCAAGAATAGGACAATTTAATATGTGTCTGGAAACAAATATAGTATTTCCCCGTTATATGTAGGGGATATGTCCCAAAACCATTAGTAGATGCCTAAAACTGCAGATAGTATATATACTATGTTTTTTTTTCTATACATACCTATGATAAAGTTCAAATTATAAATTAGACATGGTAAGAGTTGAACAACAATAACTAAAAATAAAATAGAACAATTATAATAATCTACTGTAATAAAAGTTATGTGTTTATTCCAGTCCTGCCCCTAGGTTCTTCATGAACAATTTTTTTTTTTTAGATTCCATATATATGTGTTACCATACAGCATTTGTTTTTCTCTTTCTGACTTACTTCATTCTGTATGACTCTAGATCCATCCATCGCACTACAAATAACTCAATTTTGTTTCTTTTTATAGCTGAGTAATATTCCATTGTATATATGTGCCACA
>NC_041224.1:166181118-166187097 GCF_002837175.3 Physeter macrocephalus
TCTCAGGGTATATGCCCACTAGTGGGATTGCTGGGTCATATGGTAGCTCTATTTTTAGTTTTTTAAGGAACCTCCATACTGTTCTCCATAGTGGCTGTATCAATTCACATTCCCACCAACAGTGCAAGAGGGTTCCCTTTTCTCCACACCCTCTCCAGCATTTATTGTTTGTAGATTTTTTGATGATGGCCATTCTGACTAACACACCATTATAAAGCAATTATACTCCAATAAAGAAGTTAAAAAAAAGTTATGTGAATGTGGCCTCTCTCTTTCTCTCTCAAAATATCTTATTTTACAAACGTAATGCCTTTTCCATCTTAACTAAGCACTCATCATGCACTGTGGCCATAACTTTTGCAGTTTGAGGTATAACAGCAAAACTAACACGAATTTATTTTTCCCTCTTCACAATTTCATGTATAGATGATTCGTTTTTATCATAGATCTTAGCAAACTTTGCATACAATTTTTTTCTTTCCTTATTAAGTCAAGAACTTTCACCTTTTCACTAATAGGAAGAACTTTTTGTCTTCTCTTTGGCATATCTGAGTTGTCATCATCACTACTCTTGCACCTTACGGCATTATTAGGTAAAATAAGGGTGACTTGAACATATGCCCTTGGATATCAGCAGTCAATGTGATGACCCAGAGGGTTACTAAGTGACTAACACTGGACGAAGGGATGTGTCATGCTCCAGGCAGGATGGAGCTGGAGAGCACGAGATTTCACCACATTATTCAGAATACCATGCAATTTAAAATTTATGAATTGTTTATTTCTGGAATATTCCATTTAATATTTTCAGACTGCAGTTGATCTAGAGTAACTGAAACCAAGAAAAGTGAAATAACATATAAGGTGAGACTACTGCAAATTAGCAGGAGAGCTAAGCTTCCTAGAGGTCCTGGCTTATAAACCAGAGTTCCTTCAATATGTTCTCTTTTTTCCAGAAACAAACATGCATCAATTTATTTCATTCTTTCTAAAACTTTTTCGAATGGCAAAGCTTCATTCCAAGATCTACAAAATATTTTTAAACAATTTATTTTACAGAGGACCCTCAATTTGTAAATCCTTCGTTGTCAGACTATGACAACTAAAATGGAAAACTGCTAAGAGTCACTTGTAAAAGTGTCAAATGAAATCTGAGCACAGACAAGACAATCAGTTCCCATTTGCATATAAACTTATATCTCAGAAATAGTTTTTCAGAAGACATTGTTTCATGCTGAGACTTCTCCTTCTGTACTACTTTCAATTTAAAAATCTAATTAGTTGTTAGCTACCCAAGCCTATTTCTTCAAAGAAGATGTACAGATTGCCAACAAACACATGAAAGGATGCTCAACATCACTAATCATCAGAGAAATGAAAATCAAAACTACAACGAGGTATCACCTCACACCTGTCATAATAGCCATCAACAAAAAAATCTACAAACAATAAATGCTGTAGAGGGTGTGGAGAAAAGGGAACCCTCTTGCACTGTTGGTGGGAATGTAAATTGATGCAGACACTATGGTGCCGTGGAGCGGCTGGGCCCGTGAGCCATGGCCGCTGGGCCTGCGCGTCCGGAGCCTGCGCTCCGCAACGGGAGAGGCCGCAACAGTGAGAGACCCTTGTACCGCCAAAAAAATAAATAAATAAATAAATAAAAAGAGTCATGTACCACAATATTCATTGTAACACTATTTACAATAACCAGGACATGGAATCAACCTAAGTGTCCATCGACAGATGAATGCATAAAGAAGATGTGGCACATATATACAATGGAATATTACTCAGCCATAAAAAGAAACAAAATTGAGTTATTTGTAGTGAGGTGGATGGACCTAGCGTCTGTCATACAGAGTGAAGTAAGTTAGAAAGAGAAAAATAAATGCCGTATGCTAGCACATATATATGGAATCTAAAAAAAAAAAAAAGTTTCTGATGTACCTAGGGGCAGGACAGGAATAAAGACACAGATGTAGAGAATGGACTTGAGGACACAGGGATGGGGAAGGGGAAGCTGGGATGAAGTGAGAGAGTAGCACTGACATATATACACTACCAAATATAAAATAGATAGCTAGTGGGAAGTAGCTGCATAGCACAGGGCCATCAGCTTGGTGCTGTTTGACCACCTAGAGGAGTGGGATAGAGAGGGTGAAAGGGAAACACAAGAGGGAGGGGATAAGGGGATATATGTATACACATAGCTGAT
This sequence comes from Physeter macrocephalus, assembly GCF_002837175.3. Classification (NCBI taxonomy): domain Eukaryota; kingdom Metazoa; phylum Chordata; class Mammalia; order Artiodactyla; family Physeteridae; genus Physeter; species Physeter macrocephalus. Next base: position 166,183,334 of record NC_041224.1, read on the forward strand.
TCACTTTGTTACACAGCTTAAATTAACACAACATTGTAAAGCAATTATACTCCAATAAAGTTGTTAAAAAAATATTAATGTATTTCAAAGGGCTGTTTCTCAAGATTTAACCTAGCTAGTTCAGATACAGTGGAGCACTTGATAGGTTATTTTGTCCAACTGGATAAGAGGAGATGCAATGTTGATTTCATGTATGATGCCACTTAGTATAATAAAGCCTCTTAAACTGTCTAATGTTGATTTATTACAAAATGTTATTGCAGGAGAAATATTTCAGTATATTAGACTTAAACCACCTATCTGTCTCACTTCCAATACTAGTTGGCCATGCTTTGTTGCCTGTATGTTGGAATGATTACTTGAAGGCATCCATATAAGAGCTTACATATTTTAAAGTAGTGCTGACAACAGAACATGAAAACTATAGCAACACCAATGTACCCAACTAATTATCTTCTTTCTTTCCCCATTAGGCCTCCAGAAAACTGACACCAAGTTGCTAACATGAAAGAGCATCTAAGAAAATTTGAGTAGAAAGTTAAGGAAGAGAAGATTAAAGACACAGAAGCAAAACTTTGTGGGAAGATTGAAAGAGAAAGCTAGAAAGAACACATTCATTCTTTTATCATTTACTCAGTAATTAATAAAGGGTGAGCACTACACAATAATGGGAATGCAGGAAAGAAACTGTATAGCCCCTACCCAAGAGAAGATATGATGGAAACATTAAACTGGAGCTTCGTAGAAGGAAAAAGCTGTGTCTTCTGTGGAGATCAGTACAAATAGGTTCACAGAAAGAGGTGACATATGGACACTTGGCTAATGAAGCAGTAGGTATAGGTAGACAGAGGAGGTCTGAGGCCTAAGGGTCTTTGAAAACTAATAGTAAGATTAAACAAAGAAGTACTCTTGTTTGGGTGGCACATTCTTTTTTTTTTTCTTTAATAATAAATGCCCAGCATTGGATTGGAAGGTAGAAAGGTCCAGGTCTTAAGAGGTGGAGAGTCCATGGCAGTTGCTGAAGCGACATAATAAGATTTGTTTAAGAACCAAAGACCAAGTATGTGACCGACAGGCAACACAGAGATTAGACAAGAGGATTTTGCAATAGTCCAGGAGTTATTCAAGATGTCAACAAAGGTATGAGTAGTGAGCACACAGAGGACACAGAGATGTGGGCAGGCAACTGCACTATTCAAGTGTCGTAGACTATCACCTGTATCACCTGTATGACACACTATGAACGAGTGCCAACACAGAACATTAAGCATGACTAGCACTTCGCTGAGCCAGCGTGAAACCCCTCACTAAGGACATCTCGTGAGAACTGGAAGATCCCGAAAACTGTTCTCTGTCATCCCTCCCCCGCCAAGTTCATCTCAGCCTTATTTATCTCTCCGTATAAATGAAAATTCCCTTCTGCATAACATTTGCAGATCTTATAGTCAGAGTGTTCTCCTTGTTGCTATAGTCACCTTTCCCCTATTGCAATAATCCTTTCCAATAAAGTCCCTACTTAACTTTACATTTGTTTTTATTTGATAGCTTAGTGATTCTTATTTGTTCAGATTTCATATCTCTCCCCCTTTTTTATTCTCCTAGCTCTTCTGTGTACTATATATTATACTTCTGGAATGTGGACTTACTTTAAGGAAAATATTCTCTTTAGCATGTATTTAAAGTACCAACATTTTCAAATAGTACATCTATGTCAAAGCAGAAGTCAAAAGGCATAAATGAGATGATACACTAAAGCACTCAGTATAGGGTTTGGCACAGAGTAAACTTTAAATAACTGTTGGCTGGTTGATGTCATTGTTATTATTGTAAATGTTATTATATAATGCACTTCTTAGCTCATCATTTTCTCTGATAAAATTCTCTTTTGTTCCCTAGGCCTAAGATAAAATCTAAACTCCTTAACATAACTCACATGGTCTTTTATGACAAGGACCCTATCTATCTATTAGCCCCATGGCTGGAATGAATGCTTCATTTGTTTTGTTAAACTTCCAAGTCCTGTAAATACCAGGGCTTTGTGTTCTTGCATATGATATTTCAACTGCCTCAAACCCTCACCAACTCATCCCCCAATTAATATGGAAAATAATTATTGTATATTATTGATATTCAAAGCTATAATGAAGTTTCAAGAACAAGTCTAAAATTACTCTTCTTAGAGATCATTATTTTTAACTTTTTTTTCAGTATTTCTCTTGTTTGGATCATTTTATCCCATTTTCTTATAAATACAATTCTATTGAATAAGCATTTCTATTTAATTAAAGTATTTTATAAACATACCAGTGGTGGTACAATAGTTCATTTTACAAATAACCTATAATTTATATGACTAATTTAATAGTGTTTAGCTTTTTATGTTTTATGTATTTTCTGGCTATTATTAATAAGATTATGATGAGTATTTATGTACATGTACATTTATCAAAATTTTTGATAATTACCCAAAGTTTCATTATGTTCTTAGAATAATTTACCAGAACCAGATCACTAGATCAAAGTATATAAATATTTAACAAGTTTATACTCCCGGAAGTGGATGAAAGTTCTGCTTGCATTGCACACTCACCAAGATTGCATAAGTTAAATTTTTATCTTTTGCTAATTTATTGTCTTTCTGTATCCTACTAAAAACGATTATAGTAATGATTTTTGAACACCGATTATATGCCACACTCAGCAGGAAGCATTGCAGTTTTAAAATTATTTATGTAATACGCAATGTGATATTTTTAAAATTTTATTTTATTTATTTTTTTATACAGCAGGTTCTTATTAGTCATCCATTTTATACACATCAGTGTATACATGTCAATCCCAATCCCCCAATTCATCACACCACCACCCTCATCCCTGCCACTTTCCCCCCTTGGTGTCCATATGTTTGTTTTCTACATATGTGTCTAAGTTTCTGCCCTGCAAACCGGTTCATCTGTACCATTTTTCTAGGTTCCACATATATGTGTTAATACATGATATTTGCTTTCGTTTTCTGACTTACTTCACTATGTAGGACAGTCTTTAGATCCATCCACATCTCTACAAATGACCCAATTTCGTTCCTTTTTATGGCTGAGTAATATTCCATTGTATATATTTACCACATTTTCTTTATCCATTTGTCTGTTGATGGGCATTTAGGTTGCTTCCATGTCCTGGCTATTGTAAATGAAGCTGCAATGAACATTGGGGTGCAGGTGTCTTTTTGAATTATGGTTTTCTCTGGGTATATGCCTAGTAGTGGGATTGCTGGGTCATATGGTAATTCTATTTTCAGTTTTTTAAGGAACGTCCATACTGTTCTCCATAGTGGCTGTATAAATTTACATTCCCACCAAGAGTGCAAGAGGGTTCCCTTTTCTCCACACCCTCTCCAGCATTAATTGTTTGTAGATTTTGTGATGATGGCCATTCTGACCGGTGTGAGGTAATACCTCATTGTAGTTTTGATTTGTGTTTCTCTAATAGTTAGTGATGTTGAGCAGCTTTTCATGTGCTTCTCGGCCATCTGTATATCTTCTTTGGAGAAATGTCTATTTAGGTCTTCTGTCCATTTTTTGGTTGGGTTGTTTGTTTTTTTTAATATTGAGCTGCATGAGCTGTTTATATATTTTGGAGATTAATCCTTTGTTCCTTCGTTTGCAAATATTTTCTCCCATTCTGAGGGTTGTCTTTTCATCTTGTTTATAGTTTCCTTTGCTTTGCAAAAGCTTTTAAGTTTCATTAGCTCCCATTTGTTTATT
>NC_041224.1:166187194-166207199 GCF_002837175.3 Physeter macrocephalus
AAAATGACTATACTACCCAAAGCAGTCTACAGATTCAATGCAATCCCTGTCAAATTACCAATAGCATTTTTTACAGAACTAGAACAAAAAAAAATCTTAAAGTTTGTATGGAGACACAAAAGACCCCAAATAGCCAAAGCAGTCTTTTTTTTTTTTTTTTTTGCAGTACGCGGGCCTCTCACTGTTGTGGCCTCTCCCGTTGCAGAGCACAAGCTCCAGACGCGCAGACTCAGCGGCCATGGCTCACGGGCCCAGCCGCTGCGCGGCATGTGGGATCTTCCCGGACCGGGGCACGAACTCGCGGCCCCTGCATCAGCAGGCGGACTCTCAACCACTGCACCACCAGGGAAGCCCCCCAACGCAGTCTTGAGGGACAAAAACAGAGTGGGAGGAATCAGACTCCCTGACTTCAGACTATATTACATAGCTATAGTAATCAAGACAATATGGTACTGGCACAAAAACAGAAATATAGATCAGTGGAACAGGATAGAAAGCCCAGAGATAAACCCACATACATATGGTCAACTAATCTCTGACAAAGGAGGCAAGGATATACAATGGAGAAAAGACAGTCTCTTCAATAAGCGGTGCTGGGAAAACTGGAGAGCTACATGTAAAAGAATGAAATTAGAACACTCCCTAACATCATACACAAAAATAAACTCAAAATGAATTAGAGACCTAAACGTAAGACTAGACACTATAAAACTCTTAGAGGCGGCATTCTTTTTAAAAACCTGGAATCTAAAAAAATGATACAAATGAACTTATTTACTAAACAGAAACAAACTCACAGACTTCGAAAACAAATTTATGGTTACTAAAGAGGAAAGGGGGGGGAGGGATAAATTAGTAGTTTGGGATTAACATATACACACTATTGTATATAAAATAGATAATCAACAAGGACCTACTGTATAGCACAGGGAACTCTACTCAATATTTTTTTAAATTAGTATTTAATCAACATTTTGACTCCTTTTTAAAAAATATCAGTTCATACCATTTTCTCATTCATCTAGTTGGGTCCTAGGATTGTTTTGGTTATTTGGGATGAGCTGTTTGTATAGTAAAATATTAGTTTTTTGTTTCTGTTACATTTGTGACATTTTAATTTATTTAGTATTATTTGAATGTTTAATTTATGTTTACAATAAAAACAATTAATGACTATTTTAGACAATTCATAATATATATAGTTTTTAGTTAAATAATTAAAATTATTATAAGCCCATATATGAACAATTAATAACTTAACACTAAGAAAATATTTAATAATGTTTTTAACATAAGAATTTAGTATATTGTTTAGATTTTCCCTGTAGTTATAATATATACATTTTTCAAAAGTAAAATGATTAAATATATAATGTTTTTAGCTAGCGAAATGAATATATCTTCATTTTCTTTCAAAGAGATAGATGAATGTAACTTCATTTTTACATTTAACAATTACCTTGTTAGACATTTGTATGATCCTTTATATATTTTACTTTTTAAAATGATGTTATGATAAACATCCTTGCATGCAAACATATGTGTTGTTTTCCAATTGTATCTTTAGGTGAAATTTTGGGAGATTGAATTGTGAATTTATATGAAGGGATTTGCTACAGAGATCTGTCCTTAAGCAATTGTTGGAGCTGGTTAAGCAGTCTCTATAAGGCTGTTGTCTGCACGTCTGATGCTGGAGCTTGAAGTCTGAGGGCAGGTAATCAGGAAGGGAAAGTGGATATAAAGAAGGTGAGGAGAGCCAGCACGAGCTGGAATCCACAACGTCTGGGATATATATATATCCCGGTGAGTCTGTTTCTATCATTGAATCCAAACTGACCACAGAAAAAGATCAGAGAAAACAGAAATGCAAGAAATATGATGAAAATTATAGCTAACCCTTGAATAACATTTACTATATCCAGGCATTTTTCAAAATGTTTAATACATAGGAAAATTTTAATCCCCACAGTAGCTCTATGAGATAACTACTACTATTATTTTTATCCAAAAGAAAAATTGAGGCACAGAGATATTAAGTAACTACTAAAGGATACTTAGATAATATGTTTGTTTCCTAGAAAATTTTGAAAAAAACAAAAGGGTGATACCTTTATTGGTTACTATGTTTTTGTTTGTTTTTATTTGTTCTTGATATTTCCTCTTATCCAAACTTGACCCCAGGTGAATATCTGCTGCTAGGCAATCGCGAAGTAGGGTCAGCAGGAGGAGGTTGGAAAGGTTTATAGTCATTTTGAATTTTCCATTTCTAATGTGACTTTCAGCAACTCAATTTTCTTGAGCTTCGTTTTCCTTATTGTTAAAATATTGAGTGACTTATTGCACTGGCTCCACTTTGTGTTCGTTGTGTAGTGCTGTTGTTTTTTGAGTTTAATTTTAAATTCTGGAAGTTGTTTTCAAGATGAAGAAAGCTGCCTGGGAAGGTAGTAAAATTTGAAAGAATTAGGATAGGAGGGGAGAAGGAACTTTTTTTTTGGCATGCATAAAAGCACTTAGTAAGCTTTAGTAGATATATTTGAACCTGCTTTATCTCAAAAAAGACAATCTACAGAAAGAGGGTTAAAATAATCAAAAACAATTCATTGTTATTTAACACAGAATGATAAATTAATTTTTCCTGAATGCAGAGAAGTGGCCAGACTAGAAAGAACAATAAGAGTGCAAGTGGTTTAGGTGATGCCTAAAGATTCTAATTTAATAGGTAGAGGTGGTGCTCAGGCAATCTACATTTCCAAAGTGCCCAAATATATCCAATGTGCAGCTGATTTGGGAACCCTCACTGTAATCATAAAGGAGGCTCTCTGAAGTTTTCAATCAGTGATAAAAAGGTTCAGATTTGTATTTCAGAATGACCTTTTTTTTTCCATATTAGATAATGGATCAGAATGAAAAACAGAAGAAAGCCTAAACAACTTCATAAATTAAAGATTTATAATATTTCCTGAGGAAATGAGATAGAGCAGCTCGATTCATATTTACAAAAAATTAAATTAACGTGAAACATAAATATATTAGAGTGGATTCTCAAAATTGGGCAAACTAGGTCTTTACATTAACCTCACTTTACAAATGAAGAAGCCAGGCTTTCTGCCGCTAAGACTTGCTTCCCCATAGAAGACTATGGCTTCTTCATTAGTAGGAATGTTGTAGCCAGAAAAGCCAAGTTTTTATATTACTATCATGACATTTAGCTTGTATTCCAAGGAAAGACACTTAAACTTCTCAAGTACTCAGTTTCTAATTTTATAGAAAAGAGATAATAAAATAATACATTTTAAATTACATATAAGGATAATAGCAATAAAATGGGGAATGACTTCAGCAGGTTTTTGATACATGTTAAAAATTGTTACTGTAATCAATACAAAATCAGATGGTCACAAAAAGCAACAAAAACATTTTTTAAGACTTTATTTTTATCTCAGTTTTCAGCTTGTAGCAAAATAGGGAGAAAAGTACAGAAATATCCCAGATACCCCCTGTGCCCATATATGCATAACCTCTTCCATTATCAACATCCATCCTCCACCAAAGGGTGCATTATTTAAAATTGATGAACCTACACTGACACATCATAATCACCTAAAGTCCATGGTTTCCCTTAGTGTCCACTCTGTGTTGTACATTGTATGGGTTTGGACAACTGTATAATGATGTGCATACATTCTTATAGTATCATACAGAGTATTTTCACTGCCCTAAAAAGTCTTCTGAATTCAGCTATTCATGCCACTCCTCATTCAGCTCATGACCACCCAAGGCAATCATTTATTTTTTTACTGTTTCTCCACAGTTTTGCCTTTTCTGGAATTTTATATAGTTGGAACTATACAGTATGCAGCCTTTTCAGATTGGCTTCTTTTACTTAATAATATGCATCTGAGTTTCCTTTATGTATTTTCATGGTTTGATAGTTCATTTCTTTTTAGTGCTGGATAATATTTAATTGTCTAGAAACTAAACATCAACCAATGTTCATTCTTATAATCCTTTTACTTCATTGTAGGAAATTCTTGCCTAAGATAAAACAAAATCATGTAGATTAAGGAAACCCTAACCGTTTTCTTTGGGTAACATCTTAGAGCTGCCGATGGTTGATCCAGATTCAATTGTGGTATAATTCAAAGGAAAAAAATAAATTGAGATAGGAACAAGAGTAAAGAAGAGGAAGGAAGCGGGAAAGAGGAAAAAATAAAGGAATAAAATGAGAGTGAGTTGGGGCAAAGGGTGACAAGGAAATGAATTTGAAAATAATCTTGAAAGGAAGAACCAGAAACAAGCTAATCTTGTCTCCACTGTGTCCATGGCCCACAATGGCTGTTACCGACACAGTTCACATAGATATCATTCCACTGTGTTGTAGAATGAAAAGAAGTGTTGGAGACATTTACATTTAGATCACAAATACATATTTTTCAGATAATAGTAGATAAACATTCTACTGAAAGTAATAAAAACTCAAAATCACATGACATGATTTGTAAATATGCAAATTGTAAACAATTTGGCTTAGTAATATAAACAGTGGAATATCCTTACTTCAGTGTTCATCTTGGCTCTTGAAAATGATTACCTTAATCCAAACCATGTGTTACTGGAAAGCAGGACAGATCTAGAAATCCTCCCAACTTTTCATGGCTAATCAAAAAGACTGCTCTGCTCTCACATATTTTGTTATCAGAACCACCTCCATTCTTCCTCAATGACTCCTATAAAACTCAGCGATGACTTTTTCTTTTACCTGTCTTTATAAAACCCTGAATCATATTTCTTTTCTTTAAGATAGTCCTCATTAATAAAACTCCTCGTTATTGCAATAACCTGCATATAATTATTTCCTCAATTTGGGGTAAATTTTGTCTTCTATCCTCTCATCTATCTCTTATACTAATATTTTTTGGAACTCCTTACCATGTCATTAATGTGCACCATTTACCACTTCATAGATTATTCTTTCTTCAGGGGGGCCATTTGTTCTATTTACTTGGGTTTAACATTTATATTTTTGTAGTATGCACTTTCACATGTCTTTTACCCCAATAGAATCTGAACTCTCTATTTCAGAAACCAATACTACCTGTATCTCTGAGAATTATCATAGTGCCAAAAACATAGGTGTTTTATAAAGGTTTTATTAGAAATAAATCCATGCATGCATACATGCTTCAATTCAATAAAACAACCCATGTAGTTGACATGAAACATTTGGTAATAAGACATGCACTGCCTATAGGATTTTTCAAGTCTCCTTTGGGAGTGTTGGCTAACTGCAGAAGAATTTGTTATCCCCGCAAAATCTCTTATTGATGAATTTTAATTAAGAGCATTTTGATGTGCTTTGTAGTTCCTTTAGATAATATGTGCATTCCCACCTCCTAACTAAATTGGTAAGAGATCACAGAAAACAGTCTGAAATCATACTCCCATCCTCATGTACTGGTTATATATTGTTACATAATGAATTAATGCAAAACATAGTGGGGGCTTCCCTGGTGGTGCAGTGGTTAAGAATCCACCTGCCAATGCAGAGGACATGGGTTCAAGCCCTGGTCCGGGAAGATCCCACATGTCACGGAGCAACTAAGCCTATGCATCACAGCTACTGAGCCTGCACTCTAGAGCCCGTGAGCCACAACTACTGAGCCCACGCACCACAACTACTGAAGCCCACACACCTAGAGCCCGTGCTCCGCAACGAAAGAAGCCACCACAATGACAAGCCTGCGCACCACAACAAAGAGTAACCCCTGCAACTATAGAAAGACCAGGAACAGCAAAGAAGACCCAACGCAGCCAAAAATAAATAAATAAAAATAAGTAAATTTATTTTAAAAACATAAGGGCTTAAAATAATAATATTTATTCAGTTCAGGCATCTATGAGTCCGTTGGACACTTCTTGTTATCAGGTATGAACTCAACCATGCATCTGCCGTTAGCTATGGGTCATCTCAGCATCTCTGCTAACTGGCCAGTTCTGGCTTCTGCTGGGGCTCATTCACATGTCTGATGATTGACTTGCTGTCATCCTAGCATGACTGGTGACTAGGCCACCTATCTTACATCCTTGAGTAGGCTGCTTTTGTTTTTTATTCTAGCATGGCAGGAATACAAGAGGGAAACTAGAAGCGCATAGGTTTCCTGAGACCTAGGCTTGGAAATGACACAAAGCTGCATTTTATTGGCCAGATTAAGTCACAAGTCCAGCCCAAAGTCAAGGGTGGGAAAAGAGAACCATCTTTTGATGGAAACAGCTACCAACTCACATTAAACAGGGTATTCATACAAGGAGGAGTGAAGCATTGGAACTATTTCTGCAATCAGTCTGTAACACACCCTTGGTATAAATTCTGCTCTCCCCTTAGGATAAGTAAATAAAATGTCAATCCTAGAGAAGTAGTTTAACCCAAATGATATTTAAGACCACGAGGGTGACACAGAAATGAAAAAGAAAATGAACACTAACATTTTTGATTGCCTACTTTGTATGAGGTACAGGGTATGCTCAGCACATTTTTTAGGTCATAAGATACTCACTATAAAGCCCCCCAAAAAAGATATTATCCCCATTATTTCTCAGATGAAGAAACTGAAGTAAGAGAGTTTAAATTTCTCAATGTCACATTACAAGTAAGTGGTTGAACCATGATTCCAATCCCGTTCCAAAATTCATGTTCTTTAGTTGACCCATAGGTGCCATTGAAGTGCTGCTTTTCTGTCTTTTTGGTTGTTTATTTAATTCCTCAGCAGTACAATAAGCCTTAGAAGACAGAGACCTTGCATCCTTTCAATCAACCACTACTTCTAGCAGAAGGATGTTATTGGTTTACAAGTTTGAATATGTTCAAATGTCTTATTGTTAAAAGACAAAAATCTCAATTAGTTGGACTTTGTCTATATAGAAAATAGAAGTCTGTCAATAGTACTAAAAAAAATTGAAATCTTCTTGGAATCAATAAGGACACAATAATATTTTTTTTCTCATGATTATAGTTCCAAAGCCCATTAACTCCCCTACAAGTTCCATGAAATAAAAGCAAAGACAGTAACCAAGAGGGGTGGGGGACTGCAGGCTTTCACATTAATCCCATACTGAATAATTGTGTAATAAGAAAGTGAATAAAAAATATGTTTCCATCAATTAATCCTATCCACAAAAGACAGATCTTTTCAATGCGGTCCCCAGGAGGATGAAGTAGCTGTAGGGAATCTTTGCTATTCCTGCTTTTTCCCCCTTTTGTTCAAGAGGCAGAAACACATCTTCCCAAAATGAGCCCTTTAAATATGAAACGATCACCAGAGGCTAATTGAAACAACCGACAACTGAAACAAATTATGCATTCTTCCCTTAGATAAGAAACTTAAATTATAAATCCTTCAAGACTAGAAAGTGTGAAATAAATTGAAATGCAATTAAGTGTCAGAATTAATGACATTTCCAAGTTATTTCTTATAGAATCTCTTGAAATGCTTTGAGGTTTTGGGAACTTTGTATTTATCTTAATCAAGCTTATCTCAAGTTTTGTTTAAAAAAAAAAGAAACACGTTTTGTTTAAAAGAAAAAGGTGGACCTTAAGATCCACTCCTTAGTCTTTACCTGAAAATGCAAGCTTTTTAAATTTTGTTTGCTTAGCTTTTATTCCACCCTCTCCACTCTTCCTCAGCTAGCATTTGATTGATCAGCAGGCAGCCTGGACAGCATGACTTATTTCAAATCATCAAGTCAGCTGTATCTTCCTTGGTTATTATTTTGTAAAGTTTATTGAAACAGATAATTATATTGAGTTTAGTTTTATGCTGGAAATTGTACAAAGATGATAATCTTGTGAGGACAATCACCTCCAAAAGCTGAGGGACTGCTGCTCTTGATGAATTCAATCTGAATGACTATCAGCATGATTTGTTTGGCTGGCAATTTTTTTTGTGATAAGCCTGTGAGTGGTTATAATGACCTAGTTAATCCAAGGGCGGGAATATGTGATAGGACCTAGTGAGGTAAATTATAAATTTATATCCAGTGTCCTACTCAGCAGGTTAATCGTTCCCTAACATAAATGGATTCTGAATAAATAAAATAATTTCCCTACCATTTAAGAAAGCATCAGAGTTAATGAATGGTGTAAAGTGCCAACATCTTCTTAGACAAATCAAGCTATGTTTCTTTTATGAAATTTTGGTTTGGACAGGACATACACTGAGACAAATAAAACTTAACTCTGTAGATGTCAAAAGCTCTGTGGAACAAAATAAGTAATTATAAAAAGAAGACATGTCATCCAATGTCAGAGTCTAAAAATCACTGCCATTACTATAACCAAAAAACTATGTAAAAAAATTCATTAAAAAAATGAGAGTACTCATATTCCCAAATTTCAGTGAAATTAAATGAACTTCTTTCTTTGAGGAGGACTTAAATATACTGTGTGGTTTGGGTTTTACTTATCACAAATTAAAGTGCCTCTGATCCCAAGGCTACTTAATAGGAATCTAATTATCTAAAAATACTAGAAGAAATAAAGAAAGGCCATATAAAAAGGAAAGAGTTTAATTTAGGGCTGGAAGCTAAGAATGTAGACTTCAAGGTCTATACTCAAGGGAATTCCTGTATTTCCATGCAAACATTAGGCAAGAGTTCTTTTGAGATAAAAGCTATGACTTTCTATGAACTAGTGTCATGTCACACTATGTGTAAATCCACCAAATTAATGTCATGATAAAGCTGTATAACCTCAAAGGAATTATATAAATAAACACTATCATTCAGAAATGTACTTCCCTTATGCATTAGTCAAGATCAAATCCTGTGGTTGGAAAAATCTGTTATTTTCCATGTTATAAAAACTTGGATTACATTTTTTTTCTAAATCATACTATTAGGAAATGTCTGAGTGAGTCTGTCTGGATTGTTGATCATATATTAAACCTTCCTGACTTCCTTGTATGCATTGTCTAGACAATATTATAAATTCCCCAAGATCAGGGACAGTATATCATTGCAAGTTGAAATTCTAGGCTGTCCTGCAAATGTTTAAAGAAAAGAGCCTTTCTTAATTACAAAGTAAGCAAATGTCCCATTGGTATATCTCATTTCATGCTTTCCCCCTCCCGAGGCCTCCTTCCCCTTTACTACTATCATATACTCTCATGTAGGGGATTCCTAAGCAAGTTTTATCTGTGGCCCATGTCTGCCTTATACTTTAATAAGCCACTCTTACTATTACAGAAAATCAGAAAGAAAAGAACAACTGAGAATTGAAACCTTTACATTATGTCTTCAGCTAATATTTATTAAAACTTTATGATGACTGCATGTAAAGTCTAGTGATAATCAAATAAGATGTGTAATTTTCTTAAAAGCCTTTTTCCAGTTTTTCAATTTTCTTTTTTTATTCTTTCTTTCTTTTTCTTTTTTTTTTTTATATTTGAGGCCATCTGTGTGAAAGGTACAGGGGAACTCTGTATTCAATTTCTGTGAGTTTTAAATTATTTCAAAATAAAAACTAGAAACGTTAAAAATAAAACAGCCTTGCTGTGTGGCAGACATTGTGTTTGATAGTCATATAATATTACATCATTTAATTAAATTAAGGAAAAATAAAATGTAATTATTTTTTATTCAGATGAACTCTGTGTGTGTGTGTGTGTGTGTGTGTGTGTGGTAGGGTCACACTTGAATTTCTAAGTATACTAGGCCATAAATTAAATGAAGAAATCTACAGATCTAAATCCATTCTAACAACAACCAGAGTTACACTCCAACATAATATCATCAATCAATACAAAATTAGGGGATGTATTTCCATTCAAATCTATCTTATCCTGCTCAGTATAGCACAGTTCTGTCCTAATCTATCATCAATTCCTCTTGATTTCAACTAGTAAGACTTTTCAGATCCATCTATTTCCCGACCTTCTCTGTAGCTAACCCTTAGTCTGTTACCATCAGCTTTGCCTGGAAATTGCCTCTGAACTGACCTTCACATGTTTTGTCTTTCTTCCCTCATAATTGCTGTCTCTTTCAGGACATTGTAAATTCCTTGAGGATTAAGGATTGAGATTATGTATTTGTTTTAGGTTGGGTTTCCCCAGAAACAGGCCCTGAGACAAGAATTTGAGTTTGAGGTGGTACATGGAAGCACCAGTACGGGAACGGAAAAGCGAGATAGGGGAAGGATGAAAGCTGATAAAGTGTTCATACAACAGTCTTTCTGTGGACGGAGCAGTGTAGAGTATGTCCTGGAGCTACTTATGGGGGAGAAAAGTAGAGTGTTTATTTTTTAAAGTGCATCCAGCATTTTCTCAGGGCTGCTCCTAAAAAGTGGGGGAGGGAGGGAATAACTGCTTCTACACTCCCAGCCTGCTGTTCAGTGGTCTGGGTGGTAGAAAGCCATCAAGCAGCATCAGGCAGAGTTGTACAAGTTCTTGCAATAGGCTGCTGTGGGCAAAAGTTTTGCCGGTGAGAACTGAGGAGAGAAAGTCACATCCACAGTAGTGTTTGCTCTCCTTTTATTTTTGTCCACTATCGTCTATTTAATATTACGCTTAACACAATGCATAGCATAGTAGGCAGGAAAAGAATACTTAACTAACTCAAATTGTAATCTTTATATAAAAGTCACTTAGAATACAGTAGAAGGGCTTCCCTGGTGGCGCAGTGGTTGAGAATCCGCCTGCCGATGCAGTGTACACGGGCTCGTGCCAATCCGCCTGCCGATGCAGTGCACACGGGCTCGTGCCCCGGTCCGGGAAGATCCCACATGCCGCGGAGCGGCTGGGCCCGTGAGCCATGGCCGCTGAGCCTGCGTGTCCGGAGCCTGTGTTCCGCAACGGGAGAGACCACAACAGTGAGAGGTCTGCATACCGCAAAAAAAAAAAAAAAAAAAAAAAAAAAAAAAAAAGAATACAGTAGAAAAAATAATCCCCTTGGGTTGCCACAATAAAACAGACTTATTACATTGGCTCTGATCATTAACAGATACATTTCATGGCTCTGAAATAGCTAACGTTCATAAATTTCCCCCTTATTAAGAAGATAAACATTTTCCAAGATGGATGAGTTCAAGGTTTGTTTTTAAGCATGGAGTTTGTAAATAACATAAATTATATTTTACTTAATATGTCTCTTTCAACCTCAAGCATTATTGCTTTTAATCATACCTATTTTTGCCTCCAGTTTTATATTGAAATGTGATTTTTGGAAAAGAGCTGTGATGATAGGTTATCAGTTTCTCACAGGTAAGAACTGCATCTTGTTTCTTATAGCTGCAATGTCGTGTACAGACTAGGTGTTCAAATAAATGTGCTTCAGACTAAGTTGTTAGATGTGGCTAACTCTATATTTTTGGCTTGAATTGGATTCAATTAAATAGAAAGTATTTATATCAGTCAAAGACACAAAGAAAAAACATAGTGGAAAACACTCATATTTCTCTTTCTAGTCTTATTACTCTGTGATTGACTTCAGCAAAGTGCCAACTACATTTTTTTTCCCAAATACCTAAATACCTTTGCTTTTGAAATATATGTATCTAACTGAGCTTCTTATTTCTTCACAAAACCTCCTTTTATTCCTGAAAGAATAAAAAAAGGGCTTCTGGGAGAATAGCATAGTAATGTATAATTTGAAAAGAAAGTTCTGAATCATCCTGTCATCTGGGCATGTAACTGAGCCAATTCCAACCAGAGAAATCTGCACTTTTGCCTCTGATCCAGGATTGGCTCAAGTTGTATCCCATTAGGGTCTGTGGGGCAGGAAGAAGGACACGTGCTTTGTGGCATTTGGTTCTGTCTTTGACATGGTCTTCACTATTCTGTCAGCTTCCTGATCCCTAAGTGTCACCTTCTTATCTGTAAAAGGCACATTAATAACCATCTCAAGGTGTTGCTCTGAGGAAAAGTGGGAAAATGCATGAACATTCACAAAGCATCAGAATTGTGTCTGGTACATAAGAGGTAACTGACACACATCAACATTTCCCTTCTCTTCACTTCCTGAGGTTGTGACAGTGTATGTCCAAATAACCTTGCATCTATCCTAAATCATATTCTTATTTGCTTACTCCTGCAATTTCACCTCAAATCCTCCAATAGTGGTCCTTTAAGACCATGACTCATCCACCTATATCTCACCTCAACTTCTTCAGAAAATGCCTTAGAAGTTGCTGCCTGTCTGACCTCACAGGAGCCTGCCAGAGGATGCCTCATTCTTTCTCCTTCACTTTTCTCTTGGGGAAGGCATCATGAATCCACTCATTGCTTGGGAGTGAACTTAACTTGAATCATTGTATTTTTGAGTCCCGGGTTTCTTTAGCTGGATAAAGAGCGTTGGTAGCTGCTAGCAAAACTCCCTTTTGGTTTCGTTGACTCTGTGTACCCATGTGACCCATAGTTTAGCTAAGGGCCATGCTTTGTTTTGTTTTTAAGTACCCAGTTCCATATAATACATTCTATAGAAAAATGTTCTTCTGGACATTTATGGCAAAGATTTCCTTCTTTTTCTTTTTTTTTTTAAATTTATTCATTTATTTTTGGCTGCCTTGGGTCTTCATTGCTGAGCGCGGGCTTTCTCTAGTTGCAGTGAGCAGGGGCTACTCTTCATTGCAGTGTGCGGGCTTTTCATTGCGGTGGCTTCTCTTGTTGCGGACGGGTTCTAGGCCCGTGGGCTTCAGTAGCTGCAGCATGTGGGCTCAGTAGTTGAGGCGTGCAGGCTCTGTAGTTGTGGTGCATGGGCTTAGTTGCTCCACGGCACGTGGGATCTTCCCAGACCAGGGCTTGAACCCGTTTCCCCTGGGCTGGCAGGCGGATTCTTAACCACTGCGCCACCAGGGAAGTCCCATATGACAAAGATTTCTGTCTATCAATAAACTCTTGATCTCTCTTTTATCTTATACTGAATTAGCTGTCTCTTCTCTCTTTGTGTCAGTGTAAAATCAGAAGTCAACCCTCTTTCTGTGAATTCTCACTGCAATAACTCCCTACTCAGTTGCCTTTGGGTCTCACAGACTTTACTTAAGATTTGACGTGTTTGAGGGATTACACAGTACCATCTGACTCGCTCCTCTCTCCCCTTAAATACTTTACATTTCTTAACTGGCCAGGTTATCCACATTTCTGCTTCTCAGGAAACACAATTCTCAGATCTTCTTATGCAGATAAGCTTAGCTTTGCACCACCCATGGCCTGGGGTGCCATTTACATATGTAAGATTCATTAAGGAGTTCTAAAAAACCATGGATTACTTTCTCCAATTTGAGAAGTAAATGCAGGATTTTATGGATTAAAGCTTATATGATGCTACAGGTCCTTTTTAAGAAAAAGAATTTAAGAAATATTACTTTTGCAAAATTTTTAAAACACAGGAACATATGCACACCCTGTTATATCTCTCTTCCAAGGGCCATGTAAGTGAGAGTCTCAAAAACTTAAAATTTTTTAATTTCATGATAAGCCATCTTTGTCCAAGACCCACCCACTTTTTAGGTGAATAGAATAACTGATAAAGGATCTGAAATTTCCAACTCATCCTATTCTTCTTCCAATAGTCTTTGGGAATAAGGAGAGGTTAGTAGTGTATTTATTTCGCTTTGGATTTTAATTGTTAAACAAATTTGAAAAAAAAAACCAACTATGGTCAATATTGTTTCTCAATTATTATTACCTTGTTGAATATTTCCTTAGACCTTCATTCAATGACTTCAGCATCCTCAATTATGATAAAACGATTCAAAATTGATCCTATGCCTTGGGCCACCTCCTTGGAAATTCCCCGAAGTACCCTTTGAACTCTAAATCAAAGTACATATTTGAAATGACACAGCCTATAAACTGGTGCTCACTATAAGAATTTTGTAAATGCTTTCTTGTAGGAGCAGAAACATTTGAGAATATGATCTTGACATTTCAGCAGACCTGACCTTGCTCTTGCAATTTCAAGCTACTTTCCTATGAGCTCCAAAGTTTGTGGATAAAATAAAGTCTCCTGATGGACAAGGATGGCACTGCTGTCCCTGATCTGTTGATGAGTTGTCTTAAAAATTTAGCTGAGATATTTCAGTGTCCTTATCCTTTTACAGAAGAATTAATAGTCAGTCATTCAGCTCCAGATTAAATGCCTCTGATTTCACATTCACCATTACTCTGCCAACCTCCTGGTCTACCTACACCCTCTAAAATCAAAACAGATATTCCTTCCTTTTATTACCTGCCCTAGGGCTCATTAGGGGGCCTACTGTAATGTAATTAACACTGCAATGGGAATCAGACACCTCCTGATTCTACTACTTTCTCCTAGGAGAATTTAGGTTGGTGCCTCCATTTTTTAATTAGGTCAAATGTAAATAATATTAACTCTATAGACCTGAACTAATTATTATGGGAATCAAATTAGATAATTTATAAAGGCAATTTTAAATATCAGTGATCTAAACTGGCATGGAGATTTTTTTAAATTTTATTCTTACTATTTTTAAATAGTTAATGCCAGAGATTATTAAAAATTGAAAAAAAAAAGGATATATTTTAAAAAGTAAGTATCTCATCCTAGCTGTTCCATGTTCTCCAACCACATTATTCTCCTATCCTATATGTATTGGTTGGGGTTCTCCAAAACACAGAATCAATAGGACGTGTGGGTAAGTAGATAATAGATAGATAGACAGATACAGAGATAGAGAGATAGATACAGAAAGATAATGAAAAAGAGATTTATTTTAAAGGATTGTATCACATGAATATAGGGACTGGCAAGTCTGAAATCTGCCAGGCAGACCAAAGCACTGGAAATTCCTCCAACAGTTAGTGTTATAGTCTCAGGTTGGACGTGATCAAGAGACCGGATTTCTCCCTTTTTGGAGAACCTCAATTTTTCCTCTTAATTCTTTCAGCTGATTGAATGATGCCCACCCACATTATGAAGAGTAATCTGCTTTACTCAGTTTACTGAGTTAAATATTAATCATGTATAAAAAAGTGTCTTTGTAGCAACATCTAAACTGGTGTTTCACCAAAAAACTGGGTATCATAGATTAGTCAAGTTAACATAAAATTGTCACACCATAGAACACTTTTTTAAACAAACTTTAAATTTTAGAATAGTTTTAGATTTATAAAATATTATAAAGAAAGTATAGAGAGTTCCTATATATTTTATATTCAGATTTCCCTATTATTGACATCTTGAATTTGTATGGTACATTTGTCACAATTAACAAACCAATATTGACACATTATTGTTCAATAAAGCCCATACTTTATTCAGATTTCTTTAGTTTTATCTATGTCCCTTTTCTGTTCCAAGATTCCATCCAAGATGACACATTGCATTTAATCATCACGTCTCCTTCAGCTCCTCTTGGCTGTTACAGTTTCTCAGACTTCCCTTGTTTTTGATAATATTGACAGTTTGAGAAGAACTGGTTAGGTATTAGTTTAGGGGAAAAAAACCACAACAATAAAGTGTCATTCTCATCATATTATATCAAGGGTATATATTTATCACGAGACTTATCACTGTTGATATTATGTATTACCTGACTGAAGTAATACATAATTGCTTTTGATTTTTTTAATGTCCTTGGAGAGCTACTGTATAAATATAAATGTTAATGTGTATGTATACATATGTGTGTTTTAAAATATATACATACAAATGCATTATGTGTATATTCAGGTTTATATTTGTATTTTATTTTACTTACTCTGTAATGGAGACCATGCTATGGAACCATATACAGAGAAGGAAATTGTCATTCTCAAAAGATGCATAATATTCCATTATATAGACGGACTAATTTTTTTAACTTTCCTCTATTGAAAGATATTTACCTTGTTTTCATTTTTTAACTCTTACAAACAGTGCTACATTGAATATCTTTGTACTAAGCTCATGGTGGAGTAAATCCATAAGGTAAATTCTGAGAAATGGAATCCTACAACAAATGTGTGCATTTTTTATTTGATAGGTATGGCAAAATTGAACTCTTTAAAGGTTGTAACAATTTATATTCACTGTGTCTGTTTTTTCATACATTTGCACACACAGTATATTATCAAATCTGTTTATATTTTCCAACCTGAGAAGTAAAAATATATTTAATCATAGTTTAAATTTGTTCTTCTTACTAGTAAAGGCAAGTATCTTTTCATGTGTTTGAAAGACATCTGTGTTTCCTCTACTAAGAAATGTCCTGGTCTTTTGCCCATTTTTCAGTTGAATTGTTGATAATTTTCTCATTAATTGAATATAGAAAATCAGCACATTATAACATAATCTGCAAACATTCCCCAATGTGTCAATGTCATACTTTTTAAGGTCTGTTTTTAAAGGTTATGCAGATTTTTTTTTGCATTTTGTCAATGTCTTACTTTTTAAGGTCTGTTTTTAAAGGTTATGCAGGGTTTTTTTTGTATTTGAGTTCTTAAATTAATTTTAAAATATTATCTGTGTTTTGCAGTACACTTTGAATAATCTTTGAATGTTTTCTCTTAGACTTTTATGAATTAATTTTTATAGTTAAAACTTTGATCAGACCAGAATTTATTTTGGAGTAAGGAATGGGGTAGGGGTTCGTTTTCTACCAGAGATGGCTGCATAATTGCTGTCCCTTTGACTACTCCATCATTTCCCTACTGATGTGTAATGTCAATTTTATCATATTGTTTTTAATTCTTCATTATGTTCCACAGTGTTTCTACCATGCAGGTTTTTTGGGGGTTTTTTTTTGCGGTACGCGGGCCTCTCACTGTTGCGGCCTCTCCCGTTGCGGAGCACAGGCTCCGGACGCGCAGGCTCAGCGGCCATGGCTCACGGGCCCAGCCGCTCCGCGGCATGTGGGATCCTCCCAGACCGGGGCACGAACCCGTATCCCCTGCATCGGCAGGCGGACTCTCAACCACTGCGCCACCAGGAAAGCACTTCCTTGTTTAATTAACACTAGTTAAGAGGCTGTGCTGGGATTTGAACCCAGAAAGTTGAACTCCAGGACTCACATTCTTAACTATGAAGTGTTAAGTATTAAATCTAGCTCCAGGGAAATAATATTAGCTGGGGACATATGAGGATCATATTTTTCTGTTCGGGTTGATATTGACTCTGTGCTTTTTGTTGTTGCTGTCCTTGAAAGTGATGATAACAATGTCAATGAATGCAGCTTTATTATACAGATAATGAGAAAACAGAAAGAAAGTTATGCTAGATTATCCAGCAAATTATCTTTATATGGTTTCTATCAGAGATTGTTACTAATAGAGGGAAGTATATATTACATATATATATACACACACATATATATTACATATATTAAATATATATTACATATATATGTAAAAAGATAGTAAAATCTTTCAAGTCTGATACAGCAATCAGAAATCTCTCCTATCATTTTTCTTGTGTTAAGCTATTTAACGCATATGTTTTTCAACTTGTGGAAAGAAATTACATAGAATTTTTGAGCTTTTCCTTGTGAGTATACTAGATGAAAAGGACTTTTCTTTCTTGGGTACTATAAATAGAAGGGTGAA
This sequence comes from Physeter macrocephalus, assembly GCF_002837175.3. NCBI lineage: Eukaryota > Metazoa > Chordata > Mammalia > Artiodactyla > Physeteridae > Physeter > Physeter macrocephalus. The sequence continues at coordinate 166,204,729 of NC_041224.1, forward strand.
ATGATCACACACATATGCCCCAAATTGTCAGTGGTTTCACCAAAAATGCAGTGAATTTACTCTCTTTTCATCACAGAAATATGACTATTTTAACAGTACTTTCATGCTTAAAAATACACAAAATAATTTCTAAATGACAAAATAAATGTTTTTTACATAAAACTGGAACTTTTCTTTGTTTCTCCGTTGATTAAATATCCTGCCAGAAACAAGTGGTTGCCTGTAAGGGTAAGAGCTTATCTGCAGTAGACAGAAGGATACACAGAATAGATTATGTGATTCTTTACAAAACGTCCCATACTGACTGCATCACAGATGGAAATCTTTCATTTTGGCTTTATATAAATATTCTAAATGGCCAGCACTTGATTCTTCTTCTTTTTTTTTAAGGAGCCCAATTATTCTTGGATAACATCTGTGCAAGCTGTGAAGTAAGTAAATCAATCTTTGGAGCTTTTGGTAAAAGTTCAAGATCTTACAGTCAGCATGGTACAGACACGGTTCTGTTCTTTGCGGTAACATCCTTGTGCTCTGGTCCATTTTAAGCAATCTTGAAAATGTGGTTACGGCCCACATTGGCTTTATGTCTTTTTCCTTTCAGCATCTATGTAAAATGAGCCCCTTATTTAGCAGATATCTTCTTGTATTCTGTGTTTTAGCTCAGGAAAAATAAAGGGCTTATCTATCATTAGAACTTTGGGTTATTGAGAGTAGATGAAAGGCCAACTGGCTCCAATTTTACTGCCTGCATCATTAAAATATATGCCAACTGTAGAGATTTTTCCAGCAATTGCTTACTACTGGTTCACATACTGATCTGATATCTTAGAGACCTTCATGGCTGGGACTGCCAAAGCCTTCCCCACATGTATGCAACTTACACCAAGGATTACATCACCCGCCACTGAAGGGCAGCCACCTCCCTGATGAGACACAGACACCTGTACTTTTAATGGGGCACAGCAAGAATACGGAATAGGTATGGTTTTCAGTTTGAGAGTGCAGGAAATTAACTCAAGTTTAGAATAAATTTAGTAAAAAGAAATTGATAGATTCTGGGAGAAATAGTTTTATATGTATGTATATATTTTGGGTGTTGTTTTCTAGATCTTAAAAGGAACGATTCTTTTAAAAAAACTAATGTCTAATCAATTTAAGAATGAGGAAAGCATTCGAACTTTCACATAAGAATGGATTCAGAGAGTAAAGAGAGAATGAAAGAGGGAGGAAGGAGGCCTGGAATTTTATTTTATACATTTGTTTATTAAAAAACACTTGTTGATTACTTCCCTCAAGCAGCGTAATAAAATTTTCCCGGCACCACAGGGAGGCAAAGGTAAGAACTACCCAGATAATCTATCCCAAAGTTGAAAACCAGTTCACTTAGGAAACACATGAACTATACGTTTCTAATCGCAAATAACTCTTCTCTGGAGCTATTTTCCACCTTGTTTATAAGTGAATCGCCTTAGCTCTTAAGCTAGTTGATAATAAGTGTGCACTTGCAAAACAATGTAATGCTTTTGCAGTAGTATAGAAGAGTTTATTATTATCATTATTACTATTTAAAAAAAGAAAAATACATTAATTTGTGATCTGTAAGTAAACGCTATCGCTTGCCTCGAAACTGGCGAGCACAATTCTCTGTTCTTTTACGATGAGAAGTAGATTTACATTTTGTCTTTGAGGAAGATTTTAACGTCCTCCAACCTCACTTTTCTCATTTTCAAAGTAAAGAAAAAGGAAAACCTCTGCGTAAAGTTGTTGTAAGAATTAAAATCATACTTACAAGGCAGGAAGTGCAATTTAACATCCATCCATGGTCTCTCACGAAACGAGATCATCAGGATTTATCCACCTCTCCATTTCTCTGTTTACTTTCATCCAAGACATGACCGTTAATTTATAGGATGACTTTTTTTAACATCTTAATTGGAGTATAATTGCTTTACAATGGTGTGTTAGTTTCTGCTTTATAACAAAGTGAATCAGCTACACATATACATATGTCCCCATATCTCCCTCCTCTTGCGGCTCCTTTCCACCCTCCCTATCCCACACCTCTGGGTGGTCACAAAGTACCAAGTTGATCTCTGTGTGGCTACTTCCCACTAGCTATCTATTTTACATTTGGTAATATGTACAAGTCCATGCCTCTCTCTCACTTCGTCCCAGGTTACCCTTCCCCCTCCCCGTGTCCTCAAATCCATTCTCTATGTCTGCGGCTTTATTCCTGTCCTGCCCCTAGGTTCTTCAGAACCATTTTTTTTTTTTAGATTCCATATATATGTATTAGCATATGATGTTTGTTTTTCTCTTTCTGACTTGCTTCACTCTGTATGATAGACTCTAGGTTCATCCACCTCATTACAAATAACTCAATTTCGTTTATTTTTATGGCTGAGTAATATTCCATTGTATATATGTGCCACATCTTCTTTATCCATTCATCTGTTGATGGAAACTTAGGT
>NC_041224.1:166207271-166207756 GCF_002837175.3 Physeter macrocephalus
CCACACCCTCTCCGGCATTTATTGTTTGTAGACTTTTTGATGATGGCCATTCTGTTTGGTGTGAGGTGACACCTCATTGTAGTTTTGATTTGCATTTCTCTAATGATTAGTTATGTTGACCATCTTTTCATGTGTTTATTTGTAATCTATATATCTTCTTTGGAGAAATGTCTATTTAGGTCTTCTGCCCATTTTTGGATTGGGTTTTTTGTTTTTGGATATTGAGCTGTATTAGTTGCTTGTAAATTTTGGAGATTAATCCTTTGTCAGTTGCTTCATTGGCCAATATTTTCTCACATTCTGAGGGTTGTCCTTTCGTCTAATTTATGGTTTCCTTTATTGGGAGGGTGGGAGGAGGGAGACGCAAGATGGAAGAGATATGAGAACATATATATATGTATAACTGATTCACTTTTTTATAAAGCAGAAACTAACACACCATTGTAAAGCAATTATACTCCAATAAAGATGTTAAAAAAAAAAAA
>NC_041224.1:166207927-166255116 GCF_002837175.3 Physeter macrocephalus
TGTGATTTATGTCATAGAGTGTTCTGCCTATGTTTTCCTCTAAGAGTTTTATAGTGTCTGGCCTTACACTTATCTCTTTAATGTATTTTGAGTTTATTTTTGTGTATGGTGTTAGGGAGTATTCTAATTTCATTCTTTTATGTAGCTCTCCAGTTTTCCCAGCACCACTTATTGAAGAGGCTGTCTTTCCTCCATTGTATAGTCTATCTTCCTTTATCAAAACTAAGGTGACCATATGTGCGTGGGTTTATCTCTGGGCTTTCTATCCTGTTCTATTGATCTATATTTCTGTTTTTGTGCCAGTACCATACTGTCTTGATTACTGTAGCTTTACTGCATAGTGTGAAGTCTGGGAGCCTGATTCCTCCAGCTTCAATTTTCTTTCTCAAGATTGCTTTGGCTATTTGGGGTCTTTTGTGTTTACATACAAATTGTGAAATTTTGTATTCTAGTTCTGTGAAAAAGTGCCATTGGTAGTTTGATAGGGATTGCCTTGAATCTGTAGATTGCTTTGAGAAGTAGTCATTTTCACAATGTTGTTTCTCGCAATCCAAGAACATGGGCATTAATTTTGTATCCTGCTACTTTACCAAATTCATTGATTATCTCTAGTAGCTTTCTGGTAACATCTTTAGGATTCTCTATGTATACTATCATGTCATCTACAAACACTGACAGCTTTACTTTATCTTTTCTGATTGGGATTCCTTTTATTTCTTTTTCTTCTCTGATTTCTGTGGCCAAAACTTCCAAAACTATGTTGAATAATAGTGGTGAGAGTGGACAACCTTGTCTTGTTCCTGATATTAGAGGAAATGGTTTCAGTTTTTCACCCTTAAGAACGATGTTGGCTGTGGGTTTGTCATGTATGGCCTTTATTATGTTGAGGTAAGTTCCCTCTATGCCTACTTTCTGGAGGGTTTTTATCATAAATGGATGTTGAATTTTGTTGCAAGCTTTTTCTGCATCTATTGAGATGATCATATGGTTTTTCTCCTTCAATTTGTTAATATGGTTTATCACGTTGATTGATTTGCGTATATTGAAGAATCCTTGCATTCCTGGGATAAACTTCACCTGATCACAGTGTATGATCCTTTTAATGTACTGTTGGATTCTGTTTGCTAGTATTTTGTTGAGGATTTTTGCATCTACGTTCATCAGTGATATTGGCCTCTACTTTTCCTTTTTTGTAACATCTTTGTCAAGTTTTGGTATCTGGGTGATGGTGGCCTCGTAAAATGAGTTTGGGAGTGTTCCTCCCTCTGCTATCTTTTGGAAGAGTTTGAGAAGGATAGGTGTTAGCTCTTCTCTAAATGTTTGTTTGAATTCTCCTGTGAAGCCATCTGGTCCTGGGCTTTTGTTTGTTGGAAGATTTTTAATCACAGTTTCAATTTCAGTGCTTGTGATTGGTCTGTATATATTTTCTATTTCTTCCTGGTTCAGTCTAGGAAGGTTGTGCTTTTCTAAGAATTTGTCCATTTCTTCCAGGTTGTCCATTTTATTGGCATATAGTTGCTTGTGATAATCTCTCATGATCCTTTGTATTTGTGCAGTGTTAGTTGTTACTTCTCCTTTTTCATTTCTAATTCTATTGATTTGAGTCTTCTCCCTTTTTTTCTTAATGAGGCTGGCTAATGGTTTATCAATTTTGTTTATCTTCTCAAAGAACCAGCTTTTACTTTTATTGAAATTTGTTATTGTTTCCTTCATTTCTTTTTCAATTATTTCTGATCTGATCTTTATGATTTCTTTCCTTCTGCTAACTTTGGGGTGTTTTTATTCTTCTTTCTCTAATTGCTTTAAGTGTAAGGTTAGGTTGTTTATTTGAGTTGTTTCTTGTTCCTTGAGGTACAATTGTATTGCTATAAACTTCCCTCTTAGAACTGCTTTTCCTGCAACCCATACTTTTTGGATCATTGGGTTTTCATTGACATTTTTTTCTAGGTATTTTTTTATTTCCTCTTTGATTTGTTCAGTGATCTCTTGGTTATAAAGTAGTGTATGGTTTAGCCTCCATGTGATTGTATTTTTTACAGATTTTTTTTCTGTAATTGATATCTAGTCTCATAATGCTGTGTTTGGAAAAGATACTTGATATGATTTCAATTTTCTTAAATTTACAAAGGCTTGATTTGTGGCCCAAGGTATGATCTATCCAAAGAATGTTCCATGTGCACTTGAGAAGAAAGTGTATTCTGTTTTTGGATGGAATATCCTATAAATATCAGTTAAGCCCATGTTGTTTAATGCATCATTTAAAGCTCGTGTTTCCTTATTTATTTTCATTTTGGATGATCTGTCCATTGGTGAAAGTGGGGTTTTAAAGTCCCCTAGTATGATTGTGTTACTGTTGATATCCCCTCTTATAGCTGTTAGCTTTTGCCTTATGTATTGAGGTGCTCCTATGTTTGATGCAGAAATATTTACAATTGTTGTATCTTCTTGGATTGATCCCTTGAACATTATGTAGTGTTCTTCTTTGTCTCTTGTAATAGTCTTTATTTTAAAGTCTATTTTGTCTGATATGAGAATTGCTACTCCAGCTTTCTTTTGATTTCCATTTGCATGGAATATCGTTTTCCATCCCCTCACTTTCAATCTGTATGTGTCCCTAAGTCTGAAGTGGGTTTGTTGTAGACAGCATATATAACGGGTCTTGTTTTTGTATCCATTCAGCCAGTCCATGTCTTTTGGTTGGAGTAGTTAATCCATTTACATTGAAAGTAATTATCAATATGTATGCTCCTATTACCATTTTCTTACTTGTTTTGGGTTTGTTATTGTTGGTCTTTTCCTTCTCTTGTTTTTTCTGCCTAGAGAAGTTCCTTTAGCATTTGTTGTAAAGCTGGTATGGTGGTGCTTTAGCTTTTGCTTTTCTTTAAAGGTTTTAATTTCTTCATCGAATCTGACTGAGATCCTTGCTGGGTAGAGTAATCTTAGTTGTAGATTTTTCCCCTTCATCACTTTAAATATGTCCTGCCACTCCCTTCTGGCTTGCAGAGTTTCTGCTGAAACATCAGCTGTTAACCATATGGGGATTCCATTGTATGTTATTTCTTTTTTTTTCCCTTGCTGCTTTTAATATTTTTTCTTTGTATTTAAATGTTGATAGTTTGATTAATATGTGTCTTGGCGTGTTTCTCCTTGTATTTATCCTGTACTGTACTCTCTGTGCTTCCTATACATGTTTGACTCTTTCCTTTCCCATATTAGGGAAGTTTTCAACTGTAATCTCTTCAAATATTTTCTCAGTCCCTTTCTTTTTCTCTTCTTCTTCTGAGACCCCATAATTTGAATGTTGTTGCATTTAATGTTGTCCCAGAGGTCTCTGAGACTGGCCTCAATTCTTTTCATTTTTTTTGTTTATTCTGCTCTGCAATAATTATTTCCACTATTTTACCTTCCAAGTTACTTATCCATTCTTCTGCCTCAGTTATTCTGCTGGTGATTCCTTCTAGAGAATATTTAATTCATTTATTGTGTTTTTCATCATTGTTTGGTTGCTCTTTAGTTCTTCTAGGTCCTTGTTAAAAGTTTTTTTAATTTTTTCTCCATTCTGTTTCCAAGATTTTGGATCATCTTTACTATCATTACTCAGAATTCTTTTTTAGGTAGACTGCTTACTTCCTCTTCATTTGTTTGCTCTGGTGGGTTTTTACCTTGCTCCTTACTCTGCTGTGTGTTTCTCTGTCTTCTCGTTTTGCTTAACTTATTGTGTCTGGGGTCTCCTTTTTGCAGGCTGCAGGTTCGTAGTTCCCATTGTTTCTGGTGTCTGCTTCCAGTGGCTAAGTTGGTTCAGTGGGTTTTGTAGGCCTCCTGGTGGAGGGCACTGGTGCCTGTGTTTTGGTGGATGAGGCTCGATCTTGTCTTTCTGGTGGGCAGGACCGTGTCCAGTGGTGTGTTTTGAGGTGTCTGTGACCTTATTATGACTTTAGGCAGCCTCTCTGCTAATGGGTGAGGCTGTGTTCCTGTCTTGCTAGTTGTTTGGAATAGGGTGTCCAGCACTGTAGCTTGCTGGTTGTTGAGTGGAGCTGGGTCTTAGCATTGAGAGGGAGATCTCTGGAAGTGCTTTTGCCTTTTGATAACGTGGAGCCAGGAGGTCTCTGGTGGACCAATATCCTGAACTCTGCTCTCTCACCTCAGAGGCACCAGCTTGACATCCAGCCGGAGCACCATGACCCTCTCAGCCACACAGCTCAGAAGAAAAAGGAGAAAAAAAGACAGAAAGAAAAAAATAAAATAAAGTTATTAAAATAAAAAGTTAAAAAGTAATTTAAAAAAAGATAGAAAGAAGAGAGCAACCAAACCAAAAAAAACAAATCCACCAATGATAACCAGTGCTAAAAGCTATACATAAAAAAAAAAAAAAGGAAAAATCTGACAGACAGAACCCTAGCACAAATGGTAAATGCAAAGTTATACAGACAAAATCACACAAAGAAGCATACACATACACACTCACAAAAAGAGAAAAAGGAAAGAAATATATATATCTATATATTTTTAAAAAAGGAGGAAGAGAGCAATCAAATCAATAAACAAATCTACCAATGATTATAATCTCTAAATACTAAACTAAGATAAACATAAATCCAGAAACAAATTAGATGCAGGAAGCAAACCCCAAGTCTACAGTTGCTCCCAAAGTCCACCACCTCTATTTTGGGATGATTCATTGTCTATTCAGGTATTCTACAGATGAAGCTACATCAAGTTTCTTGTGGAGCTTTAATCAGCTGCTCCTGAGGCTGCTGGGAGAGACCTCCCCCTCTCCTCTTTGTTCGCACGGTTCCTGGAGTTCAGCCTTGGATTTGGACCCGCCTCTGCGTGTAGGTCGCCTGAGGGCATCTGTTCTTCGCTCAGACAGGACGGGGTTAAAGGAGCAGCTGATTCAGGGTCTCTGGTTCACTCAGGCCAGGGGGAGGGAGGGGTATGGAATGCGGGGTGAGCTTGTGGTGGCAGATGCTGGCGTAACATTGCACCAGCCTGAGGCGCGCCGTGTGTTCTCCTGGGGAAGTTGTCCCTGGATCACAGGACCCTGGCAGTGATGGACTGTACAGGCTCCTGGGAGGGGAGGTGTGGATAGTGACCTGTGTTTTCACACAGACTTCTTGGTGGCTGCAGCAGCAGCCTTAGCATTTCATGTCCATATCTGGTGTCCGTGCTGATAGCTGCGGCTTGCGCCTATCTCTGAAGGTCGTGTAGGCAGTGCTCTGAATCTCCACTCCTCGTGCACCTATGGGATGACTTTTAATCTGTTCCAAAATATCCTGCAATGAACAATTGATTTGATAGAGGCCATCCAATTGTATTTGTCTGAGGTAAATTTTCCCAATTTTCTAAGTGGTAGGCATAATAGCAGGGACAAATATTCTATGATACAGTCAGTGGGAAGGATGTGTTTGGAATTTATAGCTATGCAATGAAAGTTTGTATGTTTAAGTGTGATTTCTCAAAGATGTTTACATTTTAAAGTTGGAGATAAATTCTCACATTAAAAAGAAGCCTGATGTTCAATATCTACGTCATTTCTCTGTGGTCTATCACAGGCAGGCTCCCCAAGTTTCCTCTGAAGAAAGGAAGGCTAAATCATTGTAATCATTGGCTAAAGAAAATGTGTAATGATTCTTAATAACAGAATTTTGAAAGGCTCATAAGCATGATGATACATCTTACAAGTACAAAAGGACATTTCATTTCAATGGTATTTTTTTCTCAGAAGTACAATTTTTCACTTCTCAGTTTTAAGGAGTGTGAATTTCTAAATGATTACCATTAGAATGACTCAGAAATAAACCAAACTCAAATCTGAAAGTTACTTTTTCTTGATCTGACCAGTTTCTCCACATTTTGAATGTTCTCTCCCTGTTGAACTTCATGTTTTACTACTTATCCTTGTATTTTCCTATTCCTTATCAAATAACATATGTGGGGTTCTTACAACATCATTGTTGGGTTGTTAAAATATCATCCAGGTTTAACATTAATGAAGCTCTTCCAGCTGTGACAATTGCCTTTGAAATATTCTTTAAAAGTTGTTCCTTTCATCACAAAGGACAAAATTTCCCCATAATTACTAAGATTGTTTACTCTTCTCTGTTTTTCCTATTGATTTGTCAGAAGAACATGGTTCAATGCAAATTTTATTCCTTTGTAGATCATCCTAATTTGTTTAATTTTCACTTTTGAGGATGAGCTTATTTTAAATCTTAAATATAATAAAAGTTATCTTGGCTATTGGATAAGGCTGGATCCAGACAGAAAAGAATCCAAACATGTGACATTTTTGGTTCAGGAAATAGTCAATTGCCCTGTTCGTCATTCCTGTCTCTACTATTCTATGCCTCAGAGGCCTAACAATTAATTTTGAAGAGATGTTGAAATTTCACATAATTGCGGTTTCATTGTCCATCAGTCTTTCCTTTCTTTCTGTCCAGGGACCATTGCACATTCTCCCTTTCATCATCCTCTGCAGTGACCCAGGACCAAATGACTGATTATATTTTAGTGAGCTGGTCCCTGCATTTCTGGAGCCACTAAATTCTCCATTTAAATGGAAGACTCTCGCCCCATTTTTTATCTTCATTGTGCTGATGTGGGAGCCCTCTAAGTGTATCTTTTGAATAGTTTAGCATCCTCAAGAGTATGCCGAATTTCTGTAATGCTTCATATGTCATCTGCTCCTTTGTCACACACATGGCTCCAATTTTAGTACTTTATTTCTAGTTGGTGCAACAATTTAGTTTATTTTTCCCTGATTGTATCAATTTATTTTAAGTCTCCTATTTCTGTGTTTGGATTTCTACCCCTGTCATTCCCACACCCTTTGGTTTGTAACTTTGTTTTTCTATCAAAATATTTGATCTGATTCCTCTGTGTTCTTTTATCCTCATCTGGGTTTCATCTTAATATTTCTTTTTGTTTTTAGCTCTACAAAATATTTTCAATGCTCCATAAACATCAGCTGGCTCTTTTTTTTTTTTTTTTTTTTTTGTGGTACGCGCGCAGGCTCAGCGGCCATGGCTCACGGGCCCAGCCGCTCCGCGGCATGTGGGATCTTCCCGGACCGGGGCACGAACCCGTATCCCCTGCATCGGCAGGCGGACTCTCAACCACTGCGCCACCAGGGAAGCCCCAGCTGGCTCTTTTTGAACTAGCCATTTTGAAGCAGGCTTTTAGGTTTTCACATTACAGTAACTCCTTGTAAAAATTCATAGTTCTTGTAATGTATGTTTGGACTGGGAAGGAAGACTCTGGTCAATTTAAGTTCGAGTCACTCTCCAGCAATGGCCACTCTTACATTCTGTCATACTAAAGGGTAATCTTCCTTACATGGACAGCAGTCTCAGGATGCTCACAAAAGAGAAAAAAGAAGGAAAATCAGGGAAGAGGGGGAACATAGAGACCAGGAGCAGCTTGATCTCTCTTTAATAATTTTTGGACTCTGTCTTTCAAAATCCTGGTCCGGGGTATCTTTGACCCAGAGAAGATTAAAGAAATAGTATCATTCATTCTGGAATCAAATATAAGTCAGCTTAAGTTATATATAAAATGGAATAATGATATTGTTTGCTTGAATATAATTAAACGATAATAGCATTCTTTAGCTGCTGCTGCTGAAAATGGTTTTACTTATGTATCTCTTATTGTGTATAAGTTTTAGCATGGAAACTGTCAAAATATGAACAGAAAAGGATCCAATCAGAATTATTTATTATATTCCACTTTCAGCTCCATCACTAATTCTCCTCACCTAGAGCTTTAAGAACACAATCTATTTTTACATACTTTTAAAACACTCTAATATCTTAATTTTGTTTCACATGTATTTAGGAAATGTTTTTGTTCTTATATATACCATAAACTTTAATTTTAAATTGTTTGATTTGTTCCATTTTGGAACACATATAGCAATAATAGATTTAAATGCAATTCAGATTAGAAAAAAATGCATAGTCTCTCTCTGTCTGTCTGTCTTTCTCTCACACACACATAGACATGGAGGCAAACTAGCTACTCAGTTATAAGCAACGTCAAAAGTTCTAATGTATAGTGTTCACTCAGTTAGCCTCACTACAAAAACGATCCAACATTCGTTTGGAGCTTTGTATCAGATCCTACGGTATGTGTTCGTGATATCCCAAATAATAAAGACTAGTTTTTGCCAATAATGAACTTTTAGTCCAATTTGGGAGGCATCCTGGTACCTTATCTGCTTGTGTGTCTAGATGCCAGAGTATTAGAAATGGTCAAGTGTCCAGGGAGCAGAGAGTAGAGAATGGCATATCCTCTATGGGGGAATTCAGGTAAAGAATAAACAAAGATGTGCAATTTTGTAAAGAACTTGGGCATAGAATCAAATTGGCCTGGAATTTAGTACAATATTTTCAATATAACATTTGCATCACCTTGAACAAAATATCTCATTCTCTACTTAATTTTTCTCCTCTGAAAATAATACAACAATAACTACCTCCAAGGAGTTTCTTTGACGTTTAAGTGATATGATACAGAGAAAATGTCTAAGAAAGTTTTGGAACATGGTATCTTTTGCTCTCTTTCTTTTTTCTTTCTCCCTTTATGTCTTCTCTCCATTTCTCTCTCTCTTTTCTCTGTTTCCTGTAAAATGACTAGCAGGTGGAGAAGCACGTGGTTATGGCATAATATTTTACTCATGGCTCGAACAGGAGGGAGCAATTCCAGTGGTACCTGCACGCAATGATGAAAACTTGGACAGGACTAGATTATCTAAGTCTCACTGGTCATATTAGAAATTTTGGACTTGAGAATTGAAACCATCAATAACCACTCAGGTTATGGTCTACTACATAAGCAAGTGTTTACTATTTAAGGAAATTCTTGCCCAGGGAGAAGGAGCTTCAAGGAACTTTATTGTTTGCTTCAGGAAACTCCTAAAAATCCATTTATTTGAACAACTTTCATTTGTCAGCGTAAACGGCACCTTCTCAAAGCACTTGACTCATACAACTGTTTACATTTCTAAAGCTCACTTCAAAACGTTTGTCTCCTGTATCTTCCAGTCCTCAAGTATAATATCATGAACTTTGGTTGATGCCAATCAGATCCCTGCATTGGATAATTCACCTTAACCCTCCTCCAAGGTTATAAATATTCTGTCTTTGACCTCCCACTTTGGAGATGCTACTAAAACTGTTAAAATAGTGACCTCCCTCACTGCAGTAAGCAAGAAACTTGGCTTGCCTTATCAAGAAATTAATTTAGTGGGTTTTTTTTTTTCTAGGAAATGGCAGTCAAAAGACTTTAATTACTTTTAAAGTTGTTTTGTTTTATATTTGCATGGTTTCATGAAACATGAATCATTAAGAGCATAAACGGGAGAGCGGTAGAATAATACACCAAAACAGAGAAGAGAGGTGGAAAAATAAGGACAAAGCCTATCAAAAGCATCTGGGTAAAAGCCAATAAACTGAACTGAAGTAATGGTAATGCAACTGCAAAGAGGTGACTAGATTATAGCGATATGTCTGATGGAGGGCTTTGCAAGAGATAAGAGTTAAAAGTAAGGAATAATTAGTATCGCAAGACTCCAAGGTTTTGCATCTTTGAGACTTGGTGAATCAGTGAACTCACTAATTATAATAGAGAATAAAGATGTAAGATTCATTGGGTGGGGTCGAGTGGGTAATGGGATTGATGTTTAATTTGCCGAATTTGAAAAAAATGTATAGCAGTGGATTTCAACTGAGAGCACTTACCCATAACTTCAATCCCAAAAAAGGCACATTTGGAAATATCTGGAGACATTTTTGGTTGTTACAGCTCAGGATTTAGTGGTATCTTGTGTGTCAAAACCAGGAATGCTACTCAACAGGCTGCAATGTACATGAGTGTCCACACATAACAAAAATTATCCTGTTTAAAATGTCAATAGTGCCACGATTGAGAAAACTTGGTCTACAGGCACAGATAGATAACAAAAATGATTTGTTAAAACACTTGTTGAATTAATTACTTCCATACCTAAAGGTATGTCCAAGACAATTTATTCTAATCAATAGAAAAGTGGTGTCAAAGACAAGAATAATTTATTAGGAGGAAGGAGCAGATTGTTTGTTCTATCTGAGCCTAGTCTGCTCACTTTCATTCTTGCCCTTGCCCTCAGCGCTTCTGTTACTTGGTTGACCTCTTTCTCTGAATACTCCAGGCTGAAATCCAGCCCACCTTGCAAGAGGCATATACAAAGCCATGTGATTCAAGAGCCTGTTCGCATACGTCAGCTCTGTCCGGATGTGAAGTAGTAGTTCTCATAGTGCTTTATTTAAGCTTCCAGTTCAAACCCTCTTTCAAAATGTAACCATCAGCACTCCAATCTCGCTAGTCTGTAATGTTTTCAATTTCTTATGTGAGACACACTTATAACTTAATTCTTTGTCCCTTCACTTTCTAACAGGGAGTTTACTTCTGCACACAGAGTAGATGTGCAACAAATGAATGTGGGATTGAACACCTCTTCCTCAGACTGATAACTGAGTAAAGTTGCATTATTCATTACATGTCTGCATAAGTTCTGTTAATGTTGATTTTTTAAAAGCAAGTCAAATCATGACTTTCCCACAGATATAAAGAGAATATGAACTCAATATTTTATTTAACTAATTAATTAGAAAACCGAGTAGGTGTTATAACTGGTTCAAAGAAGTCAAAAATGTATAAATTTATATGGAGAAAACTGTTGAAATGAATGTACAAATTGATGAACACTGGTTTTTCCAAGGGGAAGAGGAAGGAAAGTCAACTGAAATCTCCACTGGACAGAAAACATTTGCATGTCTAGAGACAAGAATTATTTTGCATTGCTCTCTGTTATCCACAACTTTCAGAGTTGTAAAATAGCTCCCAGAGAATCTAGTCAGATAACCCTGAAGGGTTTGCTCTAGATAATACATTGCTTTCGCTTGAAATACATTTTCCCTTGCAGTTATAATAATTCACCCCCATAAAGATCTAAACCTCTTAGATCAAAAACAAAAGTTTTCACAGAGAATAGCAATTAGGTCTATTCTAAGTCTATTGCGTGTTTTCATCTAACTTTCCCTTTTAATTCCAATGCAATCTTGTCCAGTAGAACTACTATGAAACCCATAAAATGCCACTTCAAGTTTTAATTTTTATGTAATAGATTATGCGATCTTGTGGTATGTAAAAAATATCACTATCAAAGCTGTAATTTCTCTTTATTCGACAAATCATGTTATGGTACATCAAAAGTAGGTTGCTGGGCTTCCCTGGTGGCGCAGTGGTTGAGAGTCCGCCTGCCGATGCAGGGGACACGGGTTCGTGCCCCGGTCCGGGAAGACCCCACATGCCGCGGAGCGGCTGGACCCGTGAGCCATGGCCGCTGAGCCTGCGCGTCCAGAGCCTGCGCTCCGCAACGGGAGAGGCCAGAAGAGTGAGAGGCCTGCGTACCGCAAAAAAAAAAAAAAAAGTAAGTTGCTACTCATTTCTTCAGAAAATGATTTTCTCAGAAAAAAATGTTGTATTGATATGAAAAATGTATCAGAATGTTTATATATATATATATGTTTGTACTAGTACCACTGCCAGTGCATACCTATACTTCCCATTATATAAATAATAGTTTTGTAATAAGAAAAAAAATTAGTGTACTAAACTTCAAAACTATTTACAATGAAAAGTTTATTTTATTCATTTTCTTAAAAGATTCTTAAGTTCTACATTAGGTTTCATCATATTTCCCTTCTAAATGTTCTCAATTATTTTTTGGCTTGGCAGTTTCATCTAATGCCTACATTAATTTCTAATTTCTCAGACTGTGTCAGACAATGCTCAGATACTACTGCTTGCCCCAGTGGTAATTTCCTGCAGATTTTGTGTTCTAAACCAGGGACCACACAAAAACTTTACTCAGATTTTTTTTCAAAGCTTCCAGTACTTACAAATTCCAGCTTTAAAAATTATTTCCCTACGTTGGTATTATATCTCCCTGCACAGTAATCCTCCTTTTACCTTCCTACATTATGCTTTTCGTCCTGAGGATAAACTGAAAGCACTGGGAAGATTACATTTAGACTTTAAAAAATGTCTCTCCTTTATTTCAAGAGGTGCCAAATCCTTTTAGGTGATTATACTAGTTTATGATCAACGGTCCTAGAAAAATCTGAAACAGAAATTAAGGAAACACTCCCATTTACCATTGCAACAAAAAGAATAAAATACCTAGGAATAAACCCACCTAAGGAGACAAAAGACCTGTATGCAGAAAACTATAAGACACTGATGAAAGAAATTAAAGATGATACAAACAGATGGAGAGATGTACCATGTTCTTGGATTGGAAGAATCAACAATGCTTTATTTTTGAGTTTCAAGTAGATGCTTAAATTCTTGGCACAGATTTTGCATCAAAGAAAGGGTTTTAGAGTAATTTTTTTTCTCCTTAGAATCAAAATCCAGAGCCTGAAATGACTGAAGGCATAAAATTTATGCCATAAACAGTAGGCATCAAAGAATTCCTAATCACTAGTAGCCAATCTTCCTGCATACTCAGAGAGAAAGATGAAATGCACCACACAATTAAGGAGATGATTTTATTTAGGCCATTTCAAAAAGGAACTTTATTAATGAGGAAGATCTTTTAATAAAAAAAGGAGGCTTGGGTTTTATAGAGGCAGATAAATAAGTGAGTCATGGGAAAAGGTGAAAGTGACTTTTATCTGGGAAAATGGGAGAATATGGTGGTCCTTTGCTATTAACCTTTTCTGAGAAAGAAATTGATGGAGAGATTTTTTAAGCTTAATTGCTTCCCAGAAAAGCACAAATTTCA
The DNA here is from genome assembly GCF_002837175.3 of Physeter macrocephalus. NCBI lineage: Eukaryota > Metazoa > Chordata > Mammalia > Artiodactyla > Physeteridae > Physeter > Physeter macrocephalus. The sequence continues at coordinate 166,220,757 of NC_041224.1, forward strand.
ACATTATCATCTGGTGAGAAAAATATCCCATGGGCTGGGATTAAGAGGTAGAGTCAGAGAGGTGAGCAAAAGAGTTAAATGCCAGTGTGGACTTTGTGAAGGCACCTCTTCCTTTGACCTCACACCCAACCTAAGGTACCATTAGGTTAGAGTCCAAATTTGAAAATCTGGGAAGGATGGGAAAGATGAGTGTAAGAATCTGCGAGTAGGAGAGATGTGTATCATTGCTGAGTGTAGTCTGTTAATGCAACAGGTCTCAAATCCACACTTGACCCTCCACTCCTCCTCTCCCTCCCCACTTACCAATCTCCACTCTCTGTAGGGCTCAGCATCAGTGGAATGGACAGGCAGCACAGTGTGTCGACTGGAAAGACCAGACACAACCTCAGCAGCCTCATCACACTTCCAAAGAGATGGAGAAAGGCATGCAATTTCCTAGCAAACACTAGCATCTTTCTTGTTGCAGCTGAGAGGGCTCTTTAGGGTTACTAGATCCCTCTGGGCTCTTTCTCTCACATCTTAAGGAACACAGGAATGATATTCAACTTTATATGTCGGTATATCATTAAAGTTCAGTATACATCTGAATACAAAACTCAAATGATCTGTGTTAAAGTTCATGATTCACTTATCATGGCTTCTTGGCTTTAGAATTATTGACATTTTGAGCAGGATAATTGTTTGTTTTGACAGAATGAAGGGTTGTCTTGTTCATTGTAGGATGTTTCCACACATCTGTGAACTCTACTCATAGATGACAGTAAAACTTCTCCCCTTCTCCTGAATTGTAAGTTATGACAATCAAAATAACTTCTCCAGCCATTGCAAATTGTCCCCTGGAAACAAAATCACTCTCAATTGGGTGAGAGCCACGGATTTCAGCTACAGATTGACCTTGAAAGTAACTGGCATAGAAGTGGGCATGTGATATTGTTCTGGTCAATAAGAACAAGGAAGAGTTTTCTGGGGAGACTTACTTCCATCTTAGTTTGCTCAGGCTGCCCTAAAAAAATACCATAGGTTGGTTGGCTTAAACAATAGAAATTTATTTCTATTTTGGTTCCTGGTGAGAGCTCTGTTCCTGACTTTCATGTGATTGCATTTTCATTGTCTTCACATGGTGGAGACTGAATGATGAGGTGGGGAGAGAGAGAGAGAGAGATTGAGACAGAGAGAGAGATTCTTTCTTTTTCCTCCTCATTTTATAATGCCACAGTATAATCAGATTAGGGCTCCAAACTTATTTAACCATAATTTCTTCCTAAAGATTCTATCCTCAGAGAGAGTCACATTGGGGATTATGACTATAACATATGAATTTGGGGGGAACACAATTCAGTCACCTTCTGAGAATGATTTTTTCCTACTCTTACAAGGGACCACAAACAAAGTGGCTTGTTCCCTATTTCTACTTTTTAATGTGGCCATTTGAGGAGTTGATTCATTGATCTACCTCCTTATGCCACCTTGAGGGGCATAACTAACCCACTAATGATGATTGAGGAGTAGAAACAATTTTTAATTTCCCTGCTTGAATAGATTTGTTTCAACACATTACTCCTTGTACACTCCTCAAGCTTCAGTTCTAACCTGTTCTGACTCTCTGATCAATAATTAAGTCCATAAGCTCCCAATGTACATTATCAGACAAAAAATTAAATCAACACAGCAGAGTCCAAATATCCTCAAATACTTTGTTCTAGGGTTATCTCCAGGAAACTCAATTTAATTTTGTTTGTTTGTTTTTGTTTTTGTTTTTGTTTTCTCGCATTTGGCTGCAGAAAGAAATCTTCAGTTTTCTTTATTTAGTAGTACGGAGAGGAGGAGACCTTCACTGAGAAGGAATGAAAGGTATACCTGTGTACTTCACAGACTCAGAATAGATTACCTTTTTCAAGGATCAGCATATCTTATTGTGTCATAAAAGAGAGAAAATGAAAGGAAATCTATATGAGGAAGTGGGGACAATTTAGAAGCTCCAGATTTTCTATATAGAAAGAGCTTAAGGGAGAAGCTTTACTGGGAAGAATGTCAAGAGAAAGTATGGAATTCATCTTGAAGCTGTACTGTTTGGCCCCATGACTGAGGACAAGATGTATGGGGAAGAATCACCCTAGGCAACCCTACATAAAGGTCCGGAAGTAAAGCTGGACAAAAGGTCCAACCTTAGCACAGCAACTTGAGAACAGTTCTACTGATCTAACAATTTAGTGGGGAGGTGTCACTGCCTAGGATTCAAGACCTTGCAGTCTCACTTGTCTTATCACAACAGAAGATGCTCCAGAATGGTCATGAGGTCAGGAGACCACTGTAAGTCTATATATATTTGTGTGATGTTGGTGCAGATTCATAAATTACTTAGTGTGGGCTGAGCAGAGTTTTTCTTCTCAAAAATTATGACCTCCAGCGGGAAGAAATAATTCTTTTATTTTTGTGTCCCCCATACTTACCTGAGTAAATGAACAACTAAATCTTTCTGGAAACAAAAGAAGAAATTATTCAAGTGTATCAGTCACCCTCAGTTAAGTTGTAGACAAAAGCACAAAACTCAAGCTAAAGGAGTAACTAACATTTGGACATTTGGAAGAATAAGGATGTAAGTTCCATAAAAGACCATGCTTGTCTTGGTCATCACTCTATCCCATGTGCTGTGACCAGTGCCTGGCTGGTATACAGCTGTCACTTCATAAATATTTGTTAAATGAATTAAAGTGAATTTTTTCTTTAACCTATGGCTGCTAAATGCAAGATTTTTATTATTTTTTACTTTTCTCAAATAAATTGTTTCAAGTTTTTTTCTTTCATGATTTATTTAGTTAGACCTGCCCATGGAGTTAATTCTGTTTTGTTGTTCTTTGTTGTTGTTGTTGTTGTTGTTGTTGCTTTTAAACTCATTCTCCTTATTTGCCAATCAACAAAGTTATCTGAAAATCTTCTGTAATGAAAAGTCCATGCATTCAGAAGCAATGAAGGCAAAGCCCTTAGGGGATCTGGATTCTGGATCAAAGGCAAATTTAAAAGAAAGCAAAGATGCCTGGTCCCAAACTGAATAAGGTAAAGCATATAACTCTCTGCCTGCTTTAATTGGTGAAGTGGGCAGATAATCTATATGGGGTATTGCTGAGAGCAGGACATTCATTTCAGTGCTGATTACTACCAGACCTGCCTCAGGGGAGAGAGAGCCCACTAAAGCTATGTCACCTGCTCCTAAAACCACTTCAAAAGGAAAGGAGAAGGGAAGTTTTTTTCACACAACATAAAGCTGATTTCTGAGAAAGTAAATATGTATAAATTGATAAAAAAAGACATGCCAATATTTCCCCCTAAGCATCCTGGCTGATAAAACTCACTGCATTTTACCTAGAGTTTTCTAGCAAGCTACATACATAAAAAACAAAATAGAAAATATTTTTCTTAATTTATAAAACTTAAAAATGTTATTTAGGCAGTTTAAAGCTGTGAAAAAGGACCAAATACAATAATACCATATGTCTGTTTAACCCTTTACAGTATTGAACATATTGCCACATATTAGCATTATTTGATTCTTGAGAGCTTTGCCAGGCAAATTTGGTGAGTATGATTGGACAAGAACTGTTATTCCCATTTGACAAATAAGGGAAATGAGACTCATAGAAGTTAAATGATTTAAAAGAAGTTGCAGAGCTACAATTATAGAAGTAAGACAAAAAAGTAACGTTTTCTCACAATATTAGGTAAGAGAAAAAGTTTCAACTCAGTGATGTCAGCTTAACCAAAAACATATTAGAAAAAGAAAAGCAAATGAAATACACAGTAAGCATAAGGAAGGAAATCATAAAAACCAAAGCAGAAATCATAAAGATCAAAGCAGAAATCGATGAAATGGGATAAAAAAATAAGAATATCAATGGAACAAAAACTGACTCTTTGAGAAGATCATTAAAATTGATGAGCCTTTAGTCAAAATCATCAGGAGAAAAAGAGAGAAGACACAAATTACTGAAATCAGGAATTATAGAGGTGACATCACTATAGACTCTACAGATAATAAAAAGATAATATGTGACTCTAATGAACAGTGTTACATGAATACATTTGACAAGTTAGATTAAACGGGAAAATTTATTTAAATACTAAAGCTTACTCAAGAAAACTAGATAACCTAAAATCCACTATATATGAAAAGAATGACATTTGTAGCTAAAAACCTTCTGGCTAGGAAAATTTCAGGTGCAGATAGTTTCAGTGTGAATTCTATCAAACGTGTAATAGATAAATAATACAAATTCTATGTAAATTCTTCCAAAAAACTTTAAGAGGAAGGAATACTTTTGAATTCATGCAATAATATGCAACTATTTTTACCAATAACATGAACATAGATGCAAAAAATTTAAACAAAACGTTAGATATAAAAATTTAAATATGACCAAGTGGGGTTAATCCAAGAAATGCAAGGTTTGATTTACTATTTTAGAATCAATCGATGTAATTCACCAAATTGGAACAACTAAAACAGAAATAATAATAATAATTTCTTCAATAGACACAATAAAAGCATTTGACAATAGCTAAAATCCATTCATCAAAAAATCTCTCAGCAAACTAGAAATATAAGAGAATTTATTCAATCTGATAGAAAGCATCTACCAAAACTTACAGCAAGTATTATACTTGTTGGTGAAAGACCAAATACTTTTCCCCTATTATCAGGAACAAAAATAGTATGTCCACTCTCACTACTTCTATTCAACATTTTACTCTAAGTTCTTGACAGTGAAATCAGGCAAGATACAGAAATAAAAATCTCCATATTTGAAAGGAAGAGGTTAAATGGATTTATCTCAGATAGCATGATTATTTATGATAATCTGATGGAATCCACAAAAAAAAGCTACTAGAACTAATAATTGAGTTTAATAAGTTGGCGTTATGTGGAGAAATAGAGTTGGGCACAATAAATTTATTCCAGAAGAATACTTGGCCAAGTTGTAAATTTCTGCTGGGTTAGTAACAGTTAGAGTTCAGCTTCCCTTACTTTTGTTGTGCCCAGTAAGTCACAAGCAAAGTAAATGTCTGATTTCATCTTTCACTTTTGAATTTCTCCAAGTGCACATTTTCAGTTAAGCTGGAACAAGATGATCTTTTGTCTTCTTTTTTCAGCTCTAATATTATAAACCAGTATCCTATTTTTGGTATATTGAGGGCCACGTTTTTCACAATTTTGTGTCTTTTGGTGGAGACTTTGCTGTTTAAAATTGCCCTCAGTAGCAGTGATGAAGTTTTGTCTAGTGTCGCTAAGCACAAGAAAGCTGTGATACGCCCCAGGGAGAAAGTACATGTCTGAGAAGCTTCACTATGATATGAGCTATAGTGCTATTGGCCGTGATGAGTTCAGTGTTAATGAATCACCAATATATTTCCAATAAAGTGCCTTTATTCAGAAATACACAAAACAAAATTATGTACTGACTTGTTGATAAAAATGTTGTGACTACAGGTTTGTAGTATTGTAGTAATCTAACCCTGCATTACCCCTAGAGCAATGGTGCAGCATTCACTAATTCAGGATTTGTGGAGACTTTATAGAACACAACTACCAAGAATAATGATAACTGACTGTGTCTGATAAGTGAGTGTGTATAGTTTACTGAAAATTAAGAAACTCAAACCTCAACAATACACAAAAAAAATTTAAAATGAGTAAATTATTTGAACAGATATAGTAACAAAAAAGATATATGGATAGCAAATTAGCATATGTAAAGATGATCAACATCATTAGTTATTAGGGAAAAGGAAATAGAACCACAATATGATATTAAAGCATACCTATTAGGATGGCTAAAATTAAAAGAATATGGAGGAACTGGAATTCTCAGACACTGGTGGTGGGAACGTAAAACAGTACAAGTTGGGAAAGTAGTTTGGCATTTTTAATAAACATACACCCACCATATGATCCTGGCATTCTACTCTTAGATATTTTTCCAAATGCAAAGAAAACATATGTCCATACAAGGACTTGTATATGAATGGAAGTTTTCTTTGTATTAGCCCCCAAATGGAAATAATCTAAAAGTCCATCAACAGATGAATAAACAAACAAACTGTGGAATATCCCCAAACAGGATATCATTCAGTAATAAAAAGGAATAAATTATTGATACACAGTACAGCATTAATGAAACTCGAAGTAATAAGCAGAGTGAAAATAAGCCAGATTAAAAAATGAGTGCAAACTATGTGGTCCTATTTATATAAAACACAAAGTAATCACCAGTGACAGAGAGACAATCAATGGTTACCTGAGAACTGGAATGAAGGGTAGGGAAAGGGAAAGGATGGGTAGGAAAGATTAAAAAGGTGTGGCAGGAGACTTTGGGATGATGGATAAGTTCACTATCTTGATTAAGGTGATGGTGTGAGCAGCATATACTTCTGTCAAAAGTTATCAAATTATAAACATTAAATATATATAGTTATATTAAGTATAATTCAATAAAAGTATTTATTTTTTTAAGTCAATAAGCCCTAAAATTAATAGTTTTTTAAAAAATTCCCTAGTTTAATGCTTTCAACTACAACATGTGTAAAATAACAAGATGTAAATATAAAAGATATATTATATATATAATGTATAGCTATATAATATATAATTTCTCTCTCTGCATATATTAATGCTTTCAACTACAACATGTGTAAAATAACAAGATGTAAATATAAAAGATATATTATATATATAATGTATAGCTATATAATATAAAATTTCTCTCTCTGTATATATTTATATATATATATATGCTAAATAACCACACATTATAATTTTTATTCATCACATTATAACATATTAGCTACTGGTAACATATGATTTATACATCATTTGTTCTTCATATTAGGTGTTTGGAGGCAGGGACGATGTTGTCGTGTAGTGAAAATAATATTTATAGAGCAACTATTATCAGCCAGCAACAAGGTTGAGCTCTTCAGACATGTTATTTGGTTTCATCCTTACAAAATTCTTTAAGGTATAAAAGATTTTCTCATTTTATAATTGATAAAACTGAGGCACAGAGAAAAGTTTCTCATTGTCACATTTTCAGTGAGAGGTTGACTTGCAATTCAACCCCAAGTTTTGGTGACTCCAGAGTTCCTGTTTCTTGACTTATATGATATATATTATATTACATTATGTTATATATATTTATTATATATGTTAGATATTGTAAATATCATATTCTTGTGCTCATACCTCTGAAATAAATGATAGAGCCCAGAAATTTTCAAGGTAAGCTCTCCGGTGCCATGATTCTATATGCATTTTATCTAGCCTTCCTTATAACAATATAATAAACACATGTTCATGTAATATATTCATAGTAACACGTGTTTTTGTCAATCAATGCAAAATATATATCTGGGAAAAATGTGCATGTTCCATAGTTAAATACCAAACTCCAGCTGTCTGCATCAGTGAAGAATATGTTTACACTCCAATTGTTAAAATTAATTATCTGTTTATGTAAGACATTCTGCCTTCATTAATGCACATGATTAAATAGAAATGCTTCAGAACACAATAATTATTAACCTCTCTTCACTAAAAGGATTCTCACATTCAGTCAAGAGCCTTATAAGTACGATTACAATAAAGGCAAAGGATCTTTCTTAAACTAATTCAAGGTTTGCTTGAAAAAGAAAAATATAAATTCCACTGATGTGCTTACCCATTGCTCTTCAGTTGCACAGGCTTCAATCATTGTACCATCTTCAGTTATAAAAGTGTATACATGCGTGTGTATACCCACATGTCTACAAATGCATACAAAACCCAAAGCAACATCAGATACTAATTTAAAATGGAGTAAGATTCTCACTTGTGGGGCTCAGGCTAGGAGCCCATTATTGCCATTCTCTACAAAGAAAAGTTCAACTAATTGAATAGCAATGCTAATGTAGTTTCCTACAACAATCCTGACCAATCCATCTTAACCTGAAATGCTACACATTGTTACGACCTGACCAAACTAATCAATTCTGATGAAAATGTCTGTCTTACTAGTAGGCTGATATACAAGTAGATAAATTAGATTTGGCATTTCAATAGAAAAGTATTCATGTAAACATGGGAATGCACCACAAGGAAATGAGACATAACAATTATTTTATTTTATTATTATTTTATTTATTTAATTAATTTATTTATTTTATTTATTATTTTATTATTTTATTTTATTTATTATTTATTTGTTTATACAGATAGTTTGAAACTTTGTTGTTAAAGACACCAAAAGAGTTGAACATATAATCTGGGTCTTGTACTATGCTCTACGTGTTCTTTACATTATCATGTTCATCTGAGAATATGGTTATATACATATGGGGCAAATAATGAGTATGCAATATATTTTCCCCTGAAGTGATTAATAGGTTGGAAAATGGGGAGATTTTTTGCCAATCATGAATGAAGATAGAGCAATGATTTTCAATGTACAATCTTTGGCCTATTGTTAGGTCAGGAAAATCCTTCCAATGGACTGTGAAACTAATTCAAAAATGTCAGTCCTTGGGCTTCCCTGGTGGCGCAGTGGTTGAGAGTCCACCTGCTGATGCAGGGGACGCGGGTTCATGCCCCGGTCCGGGAAGATCCCACATGCCGCGGAGCGGCTGGGCCCGTGAGCCATGGCCGCTGAGCCTGCGCGTCCGGAGCCTGTGCTCCGCAACGGGAGAGGCCACAGCCGTGAGAGGCCCAAGTACAGCAAAAAAAAAAAAAAAAAGTCAGTCCTTTACACTGTTCTTACTGGTCCATGACACTTAATTCCATGGACTTCGTTTTTTATAAATAAATAAGAACTACTTCCTGATAATCGATTAACTGAATTATTACACACTCTTAAGATTTGGAATGCACAAGTTTAAAAAGTTAATTGAGGACAGTAAACATTTTGCTAAAAAGTCTGATTGCCATGTAAAGATGGAAAATGCTGTGAATTCTCCCTCTGGGCTTGGGCACAGAGGGTTTTCCAGAAATATCACTGTTTTCTTGAGTTGCACATTTTTAATTGCTGCTCTTCTTTGCTTGCAGTAATTACTTACTGCAAGTATATACTTTAGTTTGCTATGGAGTCTACAGTGAGTACTGCTGTATTTTTCTCTAACTAGTATTTGTAGTTGGTGCTTTTCCAAAAACTGTATATTAATGTGGTTAGATACATGTGGATTAAACATGAAATCACCAGTAACTCTTAAAATGTGCTACTTTGGAGCCACTTCATTGGAAACTGGTGATGTAGATGAGCCATGGGTTAAATTGTGTTCCACCTAAACATGTTTCTATTTAAAAATAATGAGAGGCCCTGGAATGAAGAAGGTTGCAAATGACATATGTAGTCTGAGTTTAATTTTGTCTTACATTGTATTTTTTCTGTATATACTCTGTGTGATGTATGTGTGTTTGTATGAGAGAAGGTGAGAGAGAGAGAGACACTGCTGACAGAAAGACCGACTATAGGATAATTATGCTGCTTCAACGCCTAGCTATCTATTCATCTATCTACAAAATGTTAATGTTTCTCTCTATATAGGGAGATTATAAATCATATTAAATTTGTTGTATATATATTAATATTTTTCAAAATTCTGACTTTCATATGTATTAACATTAAAAAGAAAAATTCAATATGAATAACTTTGTCTTGGATCAAGTATGTTCAGCTGCCTAATTTGGGGTCCAGAAAGCTGGGGGCAGGGAGGGAAGGGAGGGATATAAATATACATATATCCACACCCAGATGCTTCCTGGGTGGAGTTTCAATAAGACAAGTGAGTACAGGCTGAGAATGAATGAACTTCCATTTCAAAATGAGGACTTTATCTCTGTTCTATTCTTTAACATCAAGCACAGCTGTGTTCTATGCAGAGGGATTCAGATATTAACTTCTGCTGGCTCCTAATAACTTATGCAAATATTTTGACCTCTTCTCAGACTGGACTCTTCTTTTTCTAGGCCCTTCACTTCATCTTTTGGAATTCCTATGGCATCTTGTACATACAGTCTCATTCTTGCTTCAGTGCTCATACTGATTTTGAAGTCTCTTAATTTTTTTTTTTAAGATTTAATTTTTTTTTTTTAATTTTTATTTTTGGCTGCATTGGGTCTTGGTTGCTGCGCGTGGGCTTTCTCTAGTTGCGGCGAGCAGGGGCTACTCTTCATTGTGGTGCGTGGGCTTCTCCTTGCAGTGGCTTCCCTTGTTGTGGAGTCTGGCCGTGGGCTCAGTAGTTGTGGCATGTGAGCTTAGTTGCCCTGCGGCATGTGTGATAATCCCAGACCAGGGATCGAACCCGTGTCCCCTGAATTGTCAGGCGGACTCTTATCCACTGTGCCACCAGGGAAGTACTGAAGTGTCTTAATTTTGATGACACTTGCTTTTCTCACTGTCTTTACATCACAAAATTTCTTGTTAATTGCTTTCTAAGAAATCGTAGGCTTCTCTCAATAGCTCTGCAAAACTCGCCTTTATAGGTATATGACTTCCCTTTTACCTTCACAGAATTCCTGGGTACTTGTGTGTTCTCTCAGTGGTTTCTCCCTATCCTAATTACTATCCACACAGTGCTATACTAAGAAACTTTTTAGTCTTTTCAAATCAGGAAGAATCACTGCCTTACTTGGGGTCTGAGCTAAAAACAGATTCTCCAGCAGGCACCCATGTGACATTTGCCTTGTAGCACCCTCAAGTGATCTACAACAGCAAGCTTTCAAGAATAGCTCAGGGAAATTAGTGTTTAATGGCCACAAATCCTGTTTTGATATAGCTGGATGGAGTCTTGGAGTCTCACTTTTCATGTGGCTTTATAACTTTGACCACCCCTAAGTGTTTTTGCAGTCTCTGTTGTTCAACAACAGACTGTTTGACCCTAGCGTGGACACCCTAGATAGAACCCTCTGCTGACCTCCACCTACCTTAGAAATCCACCACCTTTGGGAGTGGTTGAACCATGAATAGCAATCTCAAGACTTTATAGGAACCAACCTAAGGTACATTAAGTGGACACCAGAGTTCATATAAACCCAGCCACTTGTTAACTGCTGCACTTTTATAGTGTTTTTTTAAAAATGACAATATAGTTACACCAGCCTGATAATTTAAACCCTTCAACAATTTTCCAGCATTTGTAGAATGAAGGCCAAAATCTTTAACATGACTTTTTAGACCATGTGTGATCTAGTCCTGGCCTCCATGTCATCATGGAGTGCTATTTTCCCCCTCACTATCTTTCTTCAAATCACATTAGCTTTCTATTTCACACAAGATACATTCTGTTTCTCATCTCAGGAGTTTTACACGTGCTGTTCCTTGTCCCTGGAATGATCTTATCTCCCACATGTTTTTCTAGCCAATTCTCACTCACCTGTCAGAGCTTAGCATACATTTCAAATCGAAGATGACTCACTCCTTGATTTTCTAATATGAAGTCAGGGTGTCCTCCGTTTTCTCAAATCACCCTGCACTTTATTATTTTTAATAATAATTGTCTAAAAAATAAATAGTTGGAATAAATTCATGGATTTTATCTAATAAGAATGTATCAATATTGGTTAATTCATTGTGACAACTGTATCACACTAATGTAAAAGGCTAATAAAAAGGGAAACTGGCTGAGTGTACAGGACCATTCTATACTACCTTTGCCATTTTTCTGTAAATCTAAAATTATTCTAAAAATAAAGTTCATTTAAAAATAAATGGATGGGGGGGTGCTTCAAGAAGGTGGACGTGGAGATCACCTTCCTCCCCACAAATACATCAAAATTACATCTACATGTGGAACATCTCCTACAGAACACCTACTGAATGCTGGCAGAAGACCTCTCCCAAAATACAAGAAACTCCCCACATACCTGGGTAGGGCAAAAGAAAAAACAGAGACAAAAGAATAGGGACGGGACCTGCATCTCTGGGAGGGAGCTGTGAAGGAGGAAAAGTTTCCACACACTAGGATCACCTTCCTCCCCACAAATACATCAAAAATACATCTACATGTGGAACATCTCCTACAGAACACCTACTGAATGCTGGCAGAAGACCTCTCCCAAAATACAAGAAACTCCCCACATACCTGGGTAGGGCAAAAGAAAAAACAGAGACAAAAGAATAGGGACGGGACCTGCATCTCTGGGAGGGAGCTGTGAAGGAGGAAAAGTTTCCACACACTAGGAAGCCCCTTCACTGGCGGAGATGGTGGGTGGGCAGGAGGGGAGCTTCGGAGCCACGGAGGAGAGAGCAGCAACAGGGGTGCAGAGGACAAAGCGGAGAGATTCCCGCACAGAGGATCGGTGCCGACCAGCACTCACCAGACTGAGAGGCTTGTCTGCTCACGCACTGGGGCAGGTGGGGGCTGGGAGCTGAGGCTCAGTCTTCGGAGGTCAGATCACAGGAAGAGCCCTGGGGTTGGCTGCACAAACACAGCCTGAAGGGGTCGACTGCACTACATCTAGCCGAGAGGGAGTCCAGGAAAAAGTCGGGACCTGCCTAAGAGGCAGGAGACCATTGTTTCAGGGTGCACAGGAGAGGGGATTCAGACCACTGCCTAAATGAGCTCCAGAGACGGGCACGAGCTGCAGCTATCAGCACAGACATCAGAGACTGGCATGAAATGCTAAGGCTGCTGCAGCCACCAAGAAGCCTGTGTGCAAGCACAGGTCACTATCCACACCTCCCGCCCTGCCCCCCCCCACACACCCCCGGAAGCCTGTGCAGCCCGCCACTGCCAGGGTCCCATGATCCCGGAACAACTTCCGGGGAGAACACGCGGCACACCCCAGGCTGTTGCAACATCACGTCAGTCTCTGCCACTGCAGGCTCGCCCTGCATTCTGTACACCTCCCCACACCCCACGGGCTGAGTGAGCCAGAGCTCCCTAATCAGCAGCTACTTTAACAATTTAACACTCTCCTTTCTGGGCAAAGAACAGATGCAAGAGGGCGACATACACGCAGAGGCGGGGCCAAAACCAAAGCTGAACCCCAGGAGCTGTGTAAACAAAAAAGAGAAAGGCAAATTTCTCTGTGCAGCATCAGAAGCAGTGGATTAAGTCCCCAGAATCAACTTGATGTACCCTGAATCCGTGGAATACCTGAAGAGATAACAAATCATCCCAAAATTGAGGCAGTGGACTTTGGGAGCAAATGTAGACTTGGAGTTTGCTGTCTGCAATTGACTTGTTTCCAATTTTTATGTTTATCTTAGTATAGATTTTAGCACTTGATATCATTGATGGATTTGTTTATTGGTTTGGTTGCTCTCTTTTTCTCTTATTACTTTTTAAATTTTTTTATTTTAATAATTATTTTTCTATTTTAATTGTATTGTATTTTATTTATTTATTTATTTTCTTTCTTTTTTTCTCCCTCTTTTTCTGAGCCATGTGGCTGACAGGGTCTTGGTGCTCCAGCCTGGTGTCAGGCCTGAACCTCTGAAGGGGGAGAGCAGAGTTCAAATCAGAGCAAATGTAGACTTGGAGTTTGCTGTCTGCAATTGACTTGTTTCCAATTTTTATGTTTATCTTAGTATAGATTTTAGCACTTGATATCATTGATGGATTTGTTTATTGGTTTGGTTGCTCTCTTTTTCTCTTATTACTTTTTAAATTTTTTTATTTTAATAATTATTTTTCTATTTTAATTGTATTGTATTTTATTTATTTATTTATTTTCTTTCTTTTTTTCTCCCTCTTTTTCTGAGCCATGTGGCTGACAGGGTCTTGGTGCTCCAGCCTGGTGTCAGGCCTGAACCTCTGAAGGGGGAGAGCAGAGTTCAAATCATTGGACCACCAGAGACCTCCTGGCCCCATGTAATATCAATCAGCGAGAGCTCTCCCACAGTTTTCTGTCTCAACGTGAAGACCAGCTCCATTCAATGGCCAGCAAGCTTCAGTGCTGGAAACCACATGCCAAACAACTACCAAGGCGGGAACACAGCCCCACCCATTAGCAGAGAGGATGCCTAAAATCACACTGAGTTCACAGACACAAGAAAACACATCACTGGACGTGGCCTTGCTTACCAGAAACACAAGATCCAGCCCCACCCACCAGAACACAAGAACCAGTCCCCTCCACCAGGAAGCCTACACAACCCACTGAACCAACCTTAGCCACTGGGGGCAGACACCAAAAACAACAGGAACTACGAACGTATAGCCTGTAAAAAGGAGACCCCAAACATGGTAAGTTAAGCAAAATGACAAGACAGACAAATACACATCCAGTGAAGGAGCAAGCTAAAAACGCACCAGAGCAAACAAATGAAGAGGAAATAGGCAGCCTACCTGAAAAATAATTCAGAGTAATGAAAGTTAAGATGATCCAAAATCTTGGAAATAGAATGGAGAAAATACAAGAAATGTTTAACAAGGACCTAGAAAAACTAAAGAGGAAGCAAACAACAATGAACAACACAATAAATGAAACTAAAAATTCTCTAGAAGGAATCAATAGCAGATTAAATGAGGCAGAAGAACGGATAAGTGACCTGGAAGATAAAATAGTGAAAATAACTACTGCAGAGCAGAATAAAGAAAAAAGAATGAAAAGAATCGAGGACAGTCTCAGAGACCTCTGGGACAACATTAAATGCACCAGCATTTAAATTATACAGGTCCCAGAAGAAGAAGAGAAAAAGAAAGGGACTGAGAAAATAATTGAAGAGATGATGGTTGAAAACTTCCCAAACACAAGAAAGGAAAGAGTTAATCAAGTCCACGAAGAACAGGGAATACAGTACAGGATAAATCCAAACATGCCAAGACACATATTAATCAAACTATAAAAAATTAAAAACAAAGAAAAAATATTAAAAGCAGCAAGGGAAAAGCAACAAATAACATACAAGGGACTCCCCATAAAGTTAACACATGATCTTTCAGCAGAAACTCTACAAGTCAGTGGGAGTGGCAGGACATATTTAAGTGATGAAAGGGGAAAACCTACAACCAAGATTATTCTACCCAGCAAGGATCTCATTCAGATACGTTGGAGAAATTAAAACCTTAACAGACAAGCAAAAGCTAAAAGAAATCAGCACCACCAAACCAGCTTTACAACAAATGCTAAAGGAACTTCTCTAGGCAAGAAACACAAGAAAATGAAAAGACCTACAATAACAAACCCCAAACAATTAAGAAAATGGTAATAGGAACATACATATCAATAATTACCTTAAATGTAAATGGATTAAATGCTCGAACCAAAAGACACAGACTGGCTGAGTGGATAAAAAAATGAGACCCATATAAATGCTGTCTACAAGATACCCACTTCAGACCTAGGGGCACATACAGACTGAAAGTGAGGGGATGGAAAAAGATATTCCATGAAAACGGAAATCAAAAGAAAGTTGGAGTAGCAATTCTCATATCAGACAAAATATACTTTAAAATAAAGACTATCACAAGAGACACAGAAAAACACTACAAAACGATATTCCATGAAAACGGAAATCAAAAGAAAGTTGGAGTAGCAATTCTCATATCAGACAAAATATACTTTAAAATAAAGACTATCACAAGAGACACAGAAAGACACTACATAATAATCAAGGGATCAATCCAAGAAGAAGATATAACAATTGTAAATATTTATGCACCTAACATAGGAGCACCTCAATACCTAAGGCAAATGATAACAGCCATAAAAGGGGAAATCAACAGTAAAACAATAATAGTAGGGGACTTTAACACCCCACTTTCACCAATGGACAGAGCATCCAAAATGAAAATAAATAAGGAAACATAAGCTTTAAAGGACACATTAAACAAGATAGGCTTAATTGATATTTATAGGACATTGCATCCAAAACAACAGAATACACGTTCTTCTCAAGTGCTTATGGAACACTCTCCAGGATAGATAAAATCTTGAGTCACAAATCAAGCCTTTGTAAATTTAAGAAAATTAAAAGCAAATCAAGTATCTCTTCCAACCACAACACTATGAGACTTGATATCAATTACAGGAAAAACAACTGTCAAAAAATACAAACACATGGAGGCTAAACAAAACGCTACTAAATAACCAAGAGGTCACTGAAGAAATCAAAGAGGAAATCAAAAAATACCTAGAAACAAGTGACAATGAAAACACAACGACCCAAAACCTATGGGATGCAGCAAAAGCAGTTCTAAGAGGGACGATTATAGCAATACAACCCTACCTCAAGAAACAAGAAACATCTCAAATAAACAACATAACTTTATACCTAAAACAATCAGAGAAAGAAAAAAAAAACCCCAAAGTTAGCAGAAGGAAAAAAATCATAAAGATCAGAACAGAAATAAATGAAAAAGAAATGAAGGAAACAATAGCCAAGATCAATACAACTAAATGCTGGTTCTTTGAGAAGATAAACAAAATTGATAAACCATTAGACAGACTCATTAAGAAAAAAGGGAGAACACTCAAATCAACAGTATTAGAATTGAAAAAGGAGAGGTAACAACTGACACTGAAGAAATACAAAGGATCATCAGAGATTACTACAAGACACTCTATGCCAATAAATGGACAACCTGGAAGAAATTGACAAATTCTTAGAAAAGCACAACTTTCTGAGACTGAACAAGGAAGAAATAGAAAATATAAACAGATCAATCACAAGCAATGAAATTTAAACTGTGATTTAAAATCTTCCAACAAACAAAAGCCCAGGACCAGATGGCTTCAGAATTCAGGTGAATTCTATCAAATATTTAGAGCAGAGCTAACGCCTATCCTTCTCAAACTCTTCCAAAATATAGCAGAGGGAGGAACACTACCAAACTCATTCTATGAGGCCACCATCACCTAGATACCAAAATCAGACAAAGATGTCACAAAAAAAGAATACTACAGGCCAATGTCACTGATGAACATAGATGCAAAAATCCTCAACAAAATACTAGCAAACAGAATCCAGCAGCACCTTCAAAGGATCATACACCGTGATCAGGTGAAGTTTATCCCAGGAATGCAAGGATTCTTCAATAAATGCAAATCAATCAATGTTATAGAACATATCAACAAACTGAAGGATAAAAACCATATGATCAACTCAATAGATGCAGGAAAATCTTTGAATAAAATTCAACATCCATTTATGATAAAAACTCTCCAGAAGGAGGCATATAGGAAACCTACCTCAACATAATAAAGGCCGTATATGACAAATCCACAGCCAACATCGTTCTCAAGGGTGAAAAACTGAAACCATTTCCTCTAAGATCAGGAACAAGACAAAGTTGTCCACTCTCACCACTATTACTCAACATTGTTTTGGAAGTTTTAGCCACAGCAATCAGAGAAGAAAAATAAATAAAATGAACCAAACTAGGAAAAGAAGAAGTAAAATTGTCACTGTTTCCAGATGACGTAATACTATACATAGAGAATCCTAAAGATGCTACCAGAAAACTACTAGAGCTAAGCAATGAATCTGGTAAAGTGGAAGGATACAAAATTAATGCACAGAAATCTCTTGCATTCCTATGAACTAAGGATGAAAACTCTGAAAGAGAAATAAGGAAACACTCCCATTTACCACTGCAACAAAAAGAATAAAATACCTAGGAATAAACCTTCCTAAGTAGACAAAAGAACTGTATGCAGAAAACTATAAGACACTGATGAAAGGAATTAAAGATGATACAAACAGATGGAGAGATATACTATGTTCTTGGATTGCAAGAATCAACACTGTGAAAATGACTATACTACCCAAAGCAATCTGCAGATTCAGTGCAAACCCTATCAAACTACCAATGGCATTTTTCACAGAACTAGTACAAAAAATTTCACAATTTGTATGGAAACACAAAAGACACCATTTAGCCAAAGCATTTTGAGAAAGAAAAACGGAGCTGGAGGAACAAGGCTCCCAGACTTCACACTGTACTACAATGCTACAGTAATCAAGATAATATGGTACTGGCACAAAAACAGAAATATAGATCAATGGAACAGGATAGAAAAATTGCCAAAGCAATCTTGATTAAAAAAAGAACAAAACTGGAAGTATCACCCTTCCAGACTTCAGATTATACTACAGAGCTACAGTTATCAAAGCAGCATGGTCCTGGCACAAAAACAGACACAAGGATCAATGGAACAGAATAGAGAGCCCAGAATTAAACTCATGTACCTATGGTGAATTAATCTAAAACAAAGTATGCAAGAATATACAATGGAAAAGAGACAGTCTCTTCAATAAGTGGTGCTGGGAAAACTGGACAGCTACATGTAAAAGCATGAAATTAGAACACTTTCTAAAACCACATACAAAAATAAGCTCAAAATGGATTAAAGACCTAAATATAAGGCCAGACACTATAAAACTCTTAGAGGAAAACATAGGAAGAACACTGATATAAATCACAGCAAGATCCTTTTTCACTCACCTCTTTGAGAAATGGAAATAAAAACAAAAATAAACAAATGGGACCTAATGAAACTTAAAGCTTAAAAGTTTTTGCATAGCCAAGGAAACCATAAACAAGATGAAAAGACAACCCTCAGAATGGGAGAAAATGTTTGCAAACAAGCAATTGACAAACGATTAATCTCCAAAATACAGAAACAGCTCATGCAGTTTAATATCAAATAAGCAAACCCAATCCAAAATTTGGCCAAAGACCTAAATAGACATTTCTCCAAAGAAAATATACAGATTGCCAACAAACATATGAAAGGATGATCAACATCACTAATCATTAGAGAAATGCAAATCAAAACTACAATTAGTGGCTTCCCTGGTGGCACAGTGGTTGAGAGTCTGCCTGCCGATGCAGGAGACATGGGTTTGTGCCCCCGTCTGGGAAGATTCCACATGCCGTGGAGTTGCTAGGCCTGTGAGCCATGGCCGCTGAGCCTGTGTGTCCGGAACCTGTGCTCTGCAATGGGAGAGGCCACAATAGTGAGAGGCCCACATACCGCAAAAAAAAAAAAAAAAAAAAAAAAAAAAAAAAAATCATCAACTAACACAACATTGTAAAGAAATTATACTCCAGTACAGGTGTTAAAATAATAAACAATCTACAAACAATAAATGCTGGAGGGGGTGTGGAGAAAAGGGAACCTTCTTGCACTGTTGGTGGGAATTTTAATTGATACAGCCACTATGGAGAACACTATGGAGGTTCCTTAAAAAACTAAAAAGAGAACTACCATATGACCCAGCAATCCCATTACTGGGCATATACCCTGAGAAAACTATAATTCAGAAATAGTCATGTACCACAATGTTCATTGAAACTCTATTTACCATAGCCAGAACATGGAAGCAACCTAAGTGTCCATCAACAGATGATGGGTAAAGAAGATGTGGCACATATATACAATGGAATATTACTCAGCCATAAAAATAAATGAAATTGAGTTATTTTTAATGAGATAGAATCTGTCATACAGAGTGAAGTAAGTAAGAAAGAGAAAAAAATACCATATGTTATATATGGAATATATATGGAATCCAAAAAAAAGGTTCTTATGAACCTAGTGACAGGACAGGAATAAAGATGCAGACATAGAGAATGGACTTGACATAGGGAGGGGGAAGGGTAAGCTGGGATGAAGTGAGAGAGTAGCATGGACATATAGACACTACCAAATGTAAAATAGATAGCTAGTGGGAAGCAGCCACATAGCACAGCAACATCAGCTCTATGCTCTGTGACCACCTGGAGCGGTGCAATAGCGAGCGTGGGAGGGAGACGCACGAGGGAGGGGATATGGGTATATATGTATACATATAGCTGGTTCACTTTGTTATACAGTAGAAACACAACATTGTAAAGCAATTATACTCCAATAAAGATATAAAATAAATAATAAATGGATATTTGCATATTTCGTCGTTCCTTCAGTTTGCACATTCCATACATAAAGCATCCCATGTCTAGTTCTCCACCGTGCCTACACATCCCTTGCATAGAGTAAGGTTTTTATACATTTTTGTATGAATGAAAAATAAACATGTAAACATACTGAAGTCTATCAGACAATGTCAGGGAACCTTAGCACTTTCAGCACGTCTGTTAGTATCATCATTTTTCATATACTCAGGTCTGTTTCCCCAGCTGGCTCTGGGCTTCTCAAAGCCATGAGCCATAACTAAATATTTATCTTTGTATGTTCGGCATTTAAATAGCACCTGACACATACAAGGCCCTCAAAAACAGCTTGTATATTATGGTATATATACCATATGACATTTATATGGGAAACTGTATAAACAATGCTTAATTAGTTTATTTGGGGGATACTTTTTCCTTTGTATTCAACCTCACTGTGAGGTCTGCCTTTTAAAAACAGGAACACAAGAGTTTCATGGTGGGATGTAGAATTTGGGGAATATATTCATTGATTGTCACCATGCTATCAATAATATATATAAGAAAATTCACGAAAAAATGTGTTTAGTGGCATTCAAGAAACTCTCTTTTTTGTTCTTTAAAAAAAGAAAAAAACAGCTTGTTTGTTGATTAAATGTAATTACCTGAAGGAGAACAATAGTTAGATAATCTATTCCTCCGTGGAGATGCTTATTTTTGTATTTGAAGTTCTACATACATTTAAACATATGTTTCCTTATATTGTCCATATATTGTTTTGTATATGAATACCAAATTTTAATGAGGAATTTGCAATAAAATAGCCACAAAGCATTTAAGAGTGATATTTTAAATTTATTAAATGTTTTTTTTCAAATAAATGCCTGTCACAGTTTTCTATCTATACCACATTAATTCAAATTAAATGCATTTACGAAATAATATTAAATGCACTCAAAGAACTCTGGAAAGGAACTTTTGGAAATTAGTCTTAATAACGACAAAATTATAAAATCTCAGAAGTTAAATTTATATATGGAAGTTTCTGCTCAAAACAAAATATGAAAAGTTCATTAGAGGAAATTTTTGCTAGGTTTCACTGAAAATAACTTATCTGCCCCATGCAAATTATCAAAATGTAACCAAATGTATAGAATTGTCAGAATCTGGTATTTGTAATATCAGTTCCTGCTAGATTATCTTCTTTACTAATAACCTGTCTAATATATTAGAACATTAAAAATGGTCGTATATTTTATACCCATTCTTTATTCTTATCTGGCTCAGGTGGGCATGGCTCAGGTGGTCATTGCTCAGTTAAGCATGGAGATCTCATTGACCTCCGAAGGACTCTGGCTTTGGTCAAGTCCCCAGGGTGTGCTACAAAATGAGAAATTATGCCTCTTGACATTAAGGTCACAGAAGAGAAAAAAATTCTTTAGCAAAATAGTGGGAAATAATCTCTCTAGTGTCAGAAATCAACAGAGTTAGATATATTTCTAGTTGGTTTTGTACTTGGTGGGAAAAATGTGGAGCAGAGTAAAAGAAATGCAGTAACAAAATTATTTCTAATGTCTAATTATGAATGTTTATCTTGTCCATAAAGCTGGCTCCAGAAATATTACATGTTGAATCACTAAGTTGTAAATGGGGACAAAATATTCAGAAAGGGGTTTTTAATATTTAATTGAGGAGACATTAAAGACAGGAACAATAGTAGCTTTGTCATTCTCACATTGCATTAGAAACACTACAGAATAAATTTGGAGAAATTGGGGGATTGTATGGATTTTCCTAATAAAATAAGCTGTCTTGTTATGTTGTGATTGTCGCCAGTATAATGCATAATATCTTCTAATTTATCTTCTTCATGTCTGAATCTTCTACCAGTCGAAGAGTTTCTTGAAGGCTCTTACTAAATCCAGTTCTTTTTTATATTCCTGGTTCTTGGCAGGTGGAGTGAAGATCAAAGCCTTCCTAAATAAAACATAAATGAATGAAACCCTACTCTGTTTCTCTCTCCTTTCCTGAAATCAACTATGGCTCAATCTACTTTCAATAAGCATCTACGATGTTACTGACTGAATTGGAATTGGGATAATCAGAATCTAGGAACCCAGAGGAGGAGCCCTGCAAAACACAGAACAGGCTTCTGATGAACAGGAACCGATTTTGCATCTCTCATCTCTGATGGGACATGATGAATTGCTACCTTCCTTATGTGCTGAAACAAATTGGAGGCTGGAGCCAACCACTGGGGCTACTGTTGTGGGCTCTGCTGGAACAGTACTGCCAGGAATGACTAGTAAGTTAGAAAAGTAAAGTTAATTATTTTTTTCCTCTTCTTCCTGCCTTCAACTCCCTCTAAAAACTTCTTGGGGCAGGACAAACCAGGAAGCCAGCTGACAAAGAGAAATTCATTTTGTAAAGTCCTATTCCCAGCATCACAAAGTAGCAAATAGAAGAGTAGAGTTCAGAGCTAATACGTGGTGCTATATTAGATAACAAACTCAATTACAAACTCCTTGAAAGCTAAGGCCTTCTCCAAGGCCTATCAAAATGAATGGAAAACTAAAGGTGCTTGAAACTCTTTGCTGAATTGAAATAATGTATTCACATTTAAATTAACTCTAGAAATCTTTACTGAAAACAAATACTTATTACAGGCACTGCTGAATACTTTAGATAAAAACATGAATTAGACACCATCTCTCCTCTTAGATAATTTACAGCCTAAAGAGGAAAATAGATTGTTAACAAAAGCAATTGTAGGCAGTCAGTGTGGTATTTGTACCATGGGGACCAAGATATTGGGAAGGAGGGAGAAAAAGACCCAGTTACTGAAAAGATGGATATTTATTCCATTTGGTCAACAATAAACATCATTCCAGCTACTGCCCTATGCTTTGGGAGTACAATGGGGACCTCGATGAACAGAATCTCGGCCTTCCCTGTGCTTACAGACGAGTGGAGGCAAGAGACATTAGGGAAGAACTTAGCCTCATCTGTCGCAGTATGAGTTTAACAGGTCAGTGTAACTGAGCAGGTAATCTTCAGTGCCTTTTGGCCCCAGGTGAAGGAGTGGGCATCCACAGACACCATCCATGCTTTAGACTTAGCCTCAAACATAGCATAAAGACTCAAGGGCTCTGCATGTTCCCAATAGACAGAAAAATGATCACTCCCAAGAATAATATTCTGTGATGCAACTGATCCATCAGTGATGTCACCGCCTCCAGACCTGGCAAGGAAATCAGGGAACTGCTGCACAGGCAGATTAAATAGCACAGCACTTTTAAAACCACAGCAATTTTACTGCTAATGTATGGTAGAGTGGAGGAGCCTGGGTTCTGGATTTAGACTGGGGTCTGAATTATGAATCTCTCACTTAATAGCCGATATACTACAAAGAAGTCATTTAAATTATCTAAGCCTCACTTTGTGATCAGAAACATGAGAGATACAGCACCCACTTTGTGTGGTTATTTTGGGAATAAATGAATACTTTTACAGCCCTTAATGCCCCGCTTGGTCTATTGTAGATACAAATATAAAAAGCTCCCTACTGTCTGATCCCTTACACTTTTCAGATTGCTTTAAGGTTGAATTCCACTACCAGGAGAATTACATGTGCTTGGGCTACTTACTAATCCCTCTGTACTGCTGAATAAAAGAAATAGAAAATGCTTTTTTTCCCCTCTTTTTTTGCTGATGTCCTCTTACAAACAGGCAGCAAAATGCAGCCTACAAACCTGGTCCCATGATTATTAGTAGCATTAATTATAGATAGAAAATAGGGAAAGCACACACAGTTTAGAATAAATGTGTGAACAGAGAAACAAATAAATAAAAAGATAATAAATGAATGAATACATTAATAAGCTGGTGTGTATTTACTAGAGAAAGGCTTAATCACTTTGGTTAATACTATGTGAAATTATAAGATCTTAAAACTAAGGCTCATCAGTAAGAAGTCCTTTACAATTGCTATTCCACTGCACACCAACCCATAAAGTGAATGTATTCAGATTTTAAAACAGACACTGTGACTTTTTAGAGATATCTGTAGAGACTCAAACACACACCCACACTCTCACACACAAAGTGAATATCTTCCAACCCTAAAGCAACCATTATGCACATATTCTCAGAGAAGCAAAACAGAACCCAAATCAAAAAGAAGCATGATGTCAGGGAAAGCTGGTCCTCCAACTCAGGTTGCCTACATTTATAAACAGAGAGATTTGAGCCTCCAGGGGTTACTATGTTTAACTTTTATTTTTTGAAGAAAGGAATAAAAATGCAATAAACTCTAATAGAAACCATGTTTCTCTTCTGGTTCCAGAAGGGATTACAATATTATTCATTTTTCTATATGCCTCACTCTATGAAAAGGGAATATGAGTAAGAGAAGGGAAAAAGAAAACAACTATAGATTTGTTTTAACATTTCAGAGCAGAAAATGGTAACAAAGAAATCCCCGTTTGAAAAGAAAAATGCATTTTTCTCCCAATGGCTAAGGAAAACCACATTATTGCACTTTATATTTGTAGAATGCAGCTGGAGAAGAATCAGTTGGTGGAAACTTTTTAACTTGCTAGTAGAGGGTCCTGAAAACTCCAGAGAATGAATAGGGTCCGTGATATCTTTAAAAGAGGGCAATAGTGGACAGCAACGGGGATTGATACCCTCGGATGAGAACAATTACAGAACGTAAAGAGGAAAATGTACATGTATGCAAAGTTGCTGAGCTTTGTAAAGAAATCAAAACCTTTAATTGTGTGAGGCAAATCTTAATTTTTGAGAGGACCATTGTAAGCTGTGCAATGCTACCCATTAAAAATGATGAGATATAGTAGTAGGTAGCTGTGCTCTGAGATGTCCCCATCATTCACTGTCTCATTCTATTTGGCAGTGGCAGAACCCACATAGCTTAAAAAAATACAAGTTCCATGTCATCATAACCTGTACTAGAGGAATAATAGTATGAGCTTAGGTCAACGTACCCGTCCTCTTTTCCTTAAAGGATAAATCTAAGAAATTGTTTTGGCTTATGTGTTTTTCTTTCTGTTTCTCCAGACATGAGGGTTTGGTTGGAAAGTCTGTTGTGAGCTGGATGCCTGTTTCCAGTGCATCATGAAAGCCAAGTCACCTTGGTCCTATCGAGATTGACTTCCTCTGAAACTAGCAGATCCGGTGTGTCCTTCTACTTTTAGGTAGAAACCTGCCTGCATGGATATCATGCAGACATCTCAAAATCAACATGTTCAGAATTTTAGCCATGCTCTTTCTCTTCTTCCCTTCTCCTACTTTGCCTGTGCTTCCTATATCAGTCAACATGACTAATAGTCTACAGAATTACCCAAACCATGAAACTGGACAGAACCATTCGTTAATCTCTCTAAAACCATTCAGGTATCTACTTATATATTTTTTACCCCCTACATATCTCTGAATGGCTATTCTCTCTTGATTCCCACGGCCAATATCCTTGTTCAGGCCACCATTATCCCAGTCTATGTTATTAAAACAGTGCCCTACCTGGTCTCCCCATCTGCCATCCTATGCCCTTCCTATCTGGTTTCCACCAGGTCAGATTTTTAGGTGCCCATGAGATCACATCAATTCCCTGCTTAAAACCTACTTATTGCTTGCTGTTGATTTTTTAATAAGTCCAAACACTTTAATGTAGTTTATAAGGGTTTCATATCTCACTATTATTTCTTCTTAGTGTCTAATAGAAGCCTGTGACCACCCATCCCATTCTTGGGCAGATTCTAGCACAAACATCCAAGGATTTACGGGTCTGGCCCAAAGAGCATGGTGAGGGGAAGGGAGGCCAGAAAAGAGAAAGGGAGCTTACGTTTTCTATTATAAGCTTGTTATTTCTAGGTATTATGCTGAGTGTTTTCACATTATCTTCTTTAGTTTCACAAATGTTCAGCAAAGGTGGTAATTATTCCTCTTTCATACTTGAGGAAAGTAAAAGTCTAGGAGAAAAAAGATCTAAAATCACCCATAGCTCATTATTGCCTGGACCAGGATTTAAATCCAGCTCTGTCATCGTCTGGTTCCCGTGTTTTCTTCACTATTCCAGACCGCAGTGGGAGTGTGTCAGAGGAAGTCTGCATACATTTCCTTTGCTTTGCAGCTAGGACTTCTACCCTGTTTTTCAGGGTCCTTCCTCCACTTCTTTCTATTTCCAGGGAGGAGAATGGACTGTAAAGCTAATAAGATAGATTATATGATTATTCCATCTTAGAGACAAAAAGAATGAACTCCTGAATTATTCTCTTCTTCTTTCCTCAGTAAGGAAGTGTCCCTAGGATTGGAGTTAAAATCTTTTCTAGAAAAGACAGTACTATAAAGCATAAACAAAAAGGTTCTCTCTATGGTGGTCTTTTGGGGAGATATTGGGCCATGTTTTGCATAGAGAGTGGAGTTTTGGAAACTGATGACTTTGGGAGATACCCTGGACCCCAGGAGAGTAGACAAGGCCTGGCACAGCCAGTGGCCTCTGGTTTATGGAGAAGTGCCCATGGTGACCTTGGGGTTTCTTTCTACTAATATCTTCTGTTTATTGGACTCTGTCTTAGTCAGCCTGGGCTGCCATAGAACGGGTTGCTTAAACAATAGCCATTTATTTCTCAAAGTTCTGTAGACTGAGAAGTCCAAGATCAAAGTGTTTGCCAATTTGGCTCCCGGTGAAAACACTTTTCCTGGTTTGCAGACAGCCGCCTTCTGACTGTTTCCTCACATAATGAAGAGATAGCTCTGGTCTCTCTTTCACTTCTTATGTAAACAGCAATGTCATTATGAAAGCCCCACCTTCATGACCTCATCTAAACCTAATTACCTATCAAAGGCTCCATCTCCAGATACCATCACATTGGGGTTAGGACTTCAGTATATGAATTTGGGGGGTAGCACAAACATTTATTTCATAACAGACACCATAGGTCAGTCAGGCACGAGGCTGTAAATGTCACATATATTATCTCATTTAATATTCACAAGCCAGCCACTGAGGTTAAGTATATAGAGATATCCAGCAGTATGATCCAACTCTCCTGGGACCCAAACAGAACAACAGCGGCAATAACATTTTCTCTTATGATTAAGCTGCTGGTAGGAATGACTTTTTTTACTAAATTGATGTCCTGGAGTCTTTTGATGTATTGGGTGGGCGAAACAGTTCATTCGGGTTTTTCCATAACATATTACAGAAAAACCCGAATGAACTTTTTCGCCCACCCAATACTATAGCTCACATCAGAAATACATTACCGTTCTCTTCTCCATGAGTACAATTGCAATCACATTTGCTCATTTGCAGTTGGCCGGTGCCTCAGTGCTCCCTGTACGATGCTTCTTGGATGAGTGAATACTCTAGTCCCTGGTTGTCCCCGACCTTGCCCAATTGTGTTACAGGCTTTGAAATATGTCACTTTAGCACACCCTTCTTTCCATCACTAAGGCTACTACTTTAATAACTCTATCCCTTCTTCTCTTTTCTGGTATTCTTAAGGAGTGTATACGCATTTTCATAATCTCTTCCTCCTGCCTCACCTCCTATTACTGGCAGCCCTATCACAAATACACTGGTGGTAGACTGAATAATAGCCATCAAAGATGTCCACATCCTGATCCTTGGATACAGTGAACATGCAACCTTCTTGGGCAAAAGGGACTTTCCAGATGTGATTAATTATCTTGAGAAGGGGATATTACTCTGGATTCTGCAGCAGGGAGTAATATAATCACAAGGGTCCTGGTAAGGGAGGAGGCAGGAGCATCAGAGTCAGAAGTAGGATATATGATGACAGAAGTAAGAGGCTGCAGGATGAGAGGAAGGAGCCACAAGCCAACATATTCATGCAGCTTCTAGCGCCTGGAAATACAAAGAAATGCATTCTCCCTTAGAGCCTCCAAAAGGAACGAGCCCTGCTGATACCTTGACTTTAGTCCAGTGAGACTGAATTTGGACTTCTGACCTCCAGAACTACAATACAATAAATCTGTGTTGTTTTAAATCACTAAGTTTGTGATAATGTTTTACAGCAGTAATAGGAAAATCATACACTTCTCCTTCTCCATTCTGAAATATCTTCCAGTAAGTCAGTCTCGGAGGGGATTTACTTAAAAATTCAACATGTTCTGAATGCTTGAAAATATTGTTTATATGTGAAACAGGACTAAATTAAAAAATGCAGATGCCCTGAAAAGATAAATAACTTAACCATCTTTCATATAAATAACTCTCATGTTGTTTCAACACACATTTAGTGAGGTGAAACTGATCTTCGGATACAATATATAATTTTTTTTCACCAAAGACTCCCAAATGTCTAGCATGCAATACCATACATGTAACACATCAGCAATATCGATTTGTTGAATGATTTTATGTGATATTTTGAAATAAAGATGTTATTTACATTTAAGACTCTGAAATATAAATAAGGAAATATGCCACTCTTTCCCAATAGTCAGTACTGTGCATGTCTTATTTTGTTTTAGAATTTCAACCACTAACTATCAAATTCAGAAAGCAGTTAGCTGACTATCTCAGAGTTGAGGTTATAGATCTGTACTATACAACTTGTGTAGAACCACCAAAAAATATCTTCTCAATACAAATAAGTTGGATCTGAAATTTAAACATAGTTTTTATTAAAAGATTATATTGAATTAGTTGAAGCAGAACCAATGTTTCATCAATTAGAAGGGACTGCAGTTGGAAATCTATGTTAACTGGATTCATGTCTCTGATTTACATCAACGATATTTTGGTGCTCCTTACAGAATAGTTATCTGCGGAATATCCAGCTAGTTGCCCTTAATCTGTCTCTGACTCCCAAATACTGCTAAAAAAAAAAAAAAAAAACAGAATTCTAATTCTCACATCTGAGACAGCAAAAGAAAGGGTTCATCAAGAAGCACTTAGTGTTACTTCACATACTGAAGAAATAAAGCTACTTTCTTTTTAATCGTTCAAAATTGTTTGAATTTAATTCAAAATGTCCACTTCTATACCAGTCTCCTCCTACTCTCCAGGTTATCAATGAGATTTTGTAAATTTGTAAGGCATGGAAAGGAAAGAAAAAGGAAAAACCTTTGTTCTGAGAGCCATAAGAGAAGGTTTCTTGTCTTGTTTTGGTAAGTGACTTGCTCATGTGAGACAAGATAGAAAAGCATGAAGATGAGTGCTAATTTGCAGAGATGCTAGTCTAACCTTGGTCACCAAATTTCATAATCTTTAAGTAAAATCTTTATGGTTAAGAAAAGTATTCTTGGAGTCCAATGGACTCATGTTCATTCATTGCAGTTTCAGGATAACCTGCTTAATAGCTGAGTAAATTTGGGTAAATAATTTAGCCCCTCTAAGCCTTAGATTTTATTTATAAACTGAATTAAAACAACGAAAATAGTGAAAAGTGTGTATTCATGCATTGAAATATTGATTGAGTTCTTATTGTGTGCTGTAAACAGTCTCCAATTAGAGGAAGGGCTACTACTTGGTCTCCTGGGATTAATGTATAAATTAATGAGAAAATTCTTGGGATGTCTTAGCACAGTACCTGGAATCTAGTATGCTTTTAATAAATATTAACTATTAGTAGTAGCTGACCTAGCAATGTAAAATAGGGGACATTTCTAAGAACTCCTCTATTCTGTGTGTCTTTCACAGGTCTAATGAATGATGTGACAGTGATAATTATGAAAACATCTTAGAAGTAGATATGTTATGTAAAGGCAAAGCATTAATGTTCACAATTGTTACAATTCGCCCATGCCGAATTGAAAGACCCAAAACACTCAGTCTCCACATCTGGCATCCTCTTGGCAGCCAGTAAACAAGACACATTTTCAATTTATATAAGGGCTTATGCTTTACCGTACCAGCTCTAACACGTTGTAAAAGAGAAAAACTCACTCTCCCTTAAGGATATACATCTTGCCTCATGTGAAGATTCTGTTAGCTTTCTAAAGAAACTGTTACTGCCTTGGACTGATGCTAGAAAAGGGCCATTGTATTTGGCTTTGTGCTATGTACTATTGAGAGAAACTACACAGGATCCTTAACTTCTGACATTTTAGAGAGTGAAGCAAAAATGAAAGCAAACCAGTGTAACTGAATATAGATAAAACGTTCTTGCATGTGAACAAATGACTTGAAGAGTGGAGATAATCCATTGGGGGAAAACCTTAGTAATAGGAAATTTCATTGGATTTTAAGTGGTTGTCTCTCAGAAATCCTGATCAGGGAAAGAATTCACCATCCTAATCCTTTTTACTCCAGGGCATAAGCAATGGTAGTGTGTTGGTCGCACAAAATTTGAGCTAAGGAAAGAAGGTTTTAGAGAATCAGAATGAATAAAGAATCTATGTTCATAGCAACATGCTACTGTATTTTGGTTTCTTTCCTGTTTCTTTCCTTTCCTCCAAAGGCCACTCATCACATGTATTGTTTTAGATCTTTCTCTTGTCACTGATCTCTCCTACATTATAAAATCAAATATCCTGTATATATTTTTCCCTACTCAATGAATCCTCTCACTGTATTCTAAACTATTAAGTTTAAACTCTATTCTTTTACTGTAAGGTGAGGTTAAGAATACTTTTAGAAAACTATTAAAGTGACTTGGCACAACTCAATGATGTATTTTTGCCTAGTTTCTAAATCTGTTCTTCTGATTTTTACTCATTCTTTGGGAGAGATTAATCTCTCTCAAAAGAGTTACATGTTTGTTTGTAACAAGGAAACAAAAATAACTAAGTGTCTTTCTTCCTTTTGATTCAATGTAAAATTATGCTTTCTGATTGAATTTAATTTTTTCATTAAGTTTGTCATGTTAAAGTAACTAAACAAGGTGGCCATTAGATTGAGGTGGTAGCCTATGTAAGCAAACCAAAATCCAAACCCAAACATGTAAATGCCTCAAGGTCATGAAATCAAAATGCTAAGGACAACCAATTCTAGGCTTTAAACTATGGTCATTAAATAATCTCCTTTCTCTTCTTCCACAACTTCTTTATGTAAGTCTTTCTCCTAGCTTCTTTTAGCAAAACACTCCTAACCACTTCCAATTTGGTGCTGTTGGATTGGAATGGATTTTTGCTCAAATAAACTCTTATTTTTTTTTTTATGCCTCAGTTTATCTTTTAGCCGTGGCCAAGTAATCTGCAGAGAGTGAGGAGAAGAAGAGGTTTTAGAAATTAGAGGAAAGACTAGAAAGGATGAAACAGTTGTTTCTGGGAGTAAAAATGAATTCACAAGGGAGGTAGTAAGATTGTCTGGCACTAGAATGATCTAGCTGAGAGTTATGATTCTAACTTTCAAGTGAAATTAGCACGGTTGTTATGTGATTTTTCTCCAGTAATATTCAGCTACCTGGATGCAGATGAAAAGTTAAGGGGAGAGTTGGTTTTAACCAGGAGTGGAAGTTTATCATAAGGGTACAACATAGGAAGAGGATACTGGTAGTTATAGGTATTAGCAAGAGAGTGGTTATAATGTGGAATGATAGAATCTAAACTGGGCTAATAAGAAAGTGAGGACCTGATAAGTTTAAGGACTAGCAAAAAGCATTTGAGTCCATGAATTAGATGTAGCAAGGAGGTCAGATCTTTTTACCATCTCATAGTTTTGCCTTTTCCAAAATGTCATGTAGTTGTAATCATACAGTATGTAGCCTTTTCCGATTGGATTCTTTCACTGAATAATATGCATTTAAGGTTCTTCCATGCCTTTCATGGCTTGATAGATCATTTCTTTTTAACACTAAATAATATTCCATTGTCTGGATGCACCACAGCTTATTTATCCATTCACTCACTGAAGAACACCTTGGTTACTTTCAAGAGGTGGTAATTATGAATAAAGCTGCTATAAACATTCAGGTGTAGATTTTAGTATGGACATCATTTTCAACTCCTTTGAGTAATTATGATGGAGCACAATTCCTGGATCCTATGAATGAGATTGCATTGAATCTATAAGTCAAGTTGGGAAGAACTGACATCTTGATAATATTGACTATTCCGATCCATGACCATAGACTATCTCTCTAGTTCTCCTTTTATTTCATTCATCAGTGATTTAAATTTTTAAATTAATTTCATGAAATTTTGAAGATAAAAGTCCAAACATATTATAAGGTATATACTAACCATTCTAAAATTTTTAAAAAAGAGATAATTCCTATAATATCTCAAATGCAGAGATTTAGTTATATCTAAAAACCCAAGATCTTTAAACACATTATTTCTTAAATCTTCATAAAAGATTCATTCAAACTTTCTAATGAAAAAATGTCTTTCCATTTCTCCGTAGAAAGCAGTAAATAAGCATGGAATACAGAACATTGAACTAAGTAAAATTATAAATGCCTACTTTCTTTCAGAAGCTAGTAATCATGGGCAGCCTAATTACAATGGAAAACAGTTCAAGTGTGTATAGGTATTATCGTTGCATTAAAAAATTACTTCAGAAAAATAGCATCTTGAAACAACAGACACATATTTATTTCACCAAACTTCTGAAGGTTAAGAATCTGGGAAAGCTTAGTGAAAGGTTCTGACTCAGGATCTTTCATGAGGTTGGAGTCAAGTTGTCAGCTAAGATTAGCATCATCTCAAGGCTCAATCTGAGGTAGAGAATCCACTGCTAACCTCACTCACCTGACCTGGCAAGTCTCACTTCCTCCCTGGCTGTTGGTTGTGGACCTCCATTCCTGGCCAAGTATGCTTCTCCATAGGCTGCATTAGTTAAATACATGCAACTGACTTCTTCCAGGCAAATAATATGACAGAGGGAGAGAGAGAGGGAGAAAGATGCCCAAGGTGGAAGGCTCAGCTTTCATAGCCTAATATTGTAAGTCACACATCATCACCTTAGCTATATGTTATGCTTCACACACTAATTCTAGTACAATTGCAATTTCAGGAAGACTACACAGTTGGTGAATATCAGGCAGTGGGGATTTTGAGGAGTCATCTTGGAGGCTGGCTAAAGCAAAATGTAAAATAATAAAGACACCTTTTAAATTATTTATTTAAAAAAATAGGAGAAAAGTTAGTTTTGGTTTGTTTTTTTTTTCATGTTCTTATCTCAGCTTTGCAGTATACATGGAAGGGACCTCCTACCTCAAACTAAACCATAGCACGAGAGAGCTCAGTAGTAGCACAAAGAGGAATATAAGTTAGTGTTCGATGATGATGAGCAAAGTTTTTGCTGAGTAGGAGTTCAGAGAAGTGAAATAAAACCACCAAATGTCTTTAAGCTATGGAATGTGCTTTTTGCATACAGAATTTTCTTTTTATTTGCTATATTTACTTTAAGTTAGATTTAGAGATCTTCCTGGAAAATGTGTTATGTAGAATTAAAATAAAAACCTCCATCCTTGGAGCTGTTATTATGTAGAGACATTATTCTAAACACTGGACCCATATCATCTCAATTCTTACAAAAGACCCTCAATGTATAGAAGGCATTGAATCCAAATATGTCTGAGTCAAAGTCCATATTATTTTTCAAGCCAAAATTATCTTTAAAAATCATTCTAGGGTTTCCCTGGTGTCGCAGTGGTTGGGGGTCCGCCTGCCGGTGCGGGGGATGCGGGTTCGTGCCCCGGTCCGGGAGGATCCCACATGCCGCGGAGCGGCTGGGCCCGTGAGCCATGGCCGCTGAGCCTGCGCGTACGGAGCCTGTGCTCTGCGGTGGGAGAGGCCGCGGCGGTGAGAGGCCTGCGTACCGCCAAAAAAAAAAAAAAAAAAAAAAATCATTCTAGTGCAAATTTGCTGTTGTCCTAAGAATAGAGTCTAGGAGCCAATGAGATTAAGATGCCCGCTCAAATATACAGAATTTAGTAGTAGAGCTACTATAAAATATTAGATTTTTTGGCATCCTACCTGAGTACCCTTGAGAATGTACAATAAATTCAACAGAACTCTCATTTGATACTGCAGCAAATGAAACTCTATTGATTGGCATTTTGTTTGAAGTCTTTTATGTCTGCAATTGTATATATGTAGTTTGAAGAAAAAATATCTTAAGTGCACAAAATCGGGAATGGAAATGAGACATTTGGACTAAAATCCAACTCCTTGTTGATTTTGTTAGCTGAAAATTACAAATATCTAGAATATTGTTTTTTGTGCTGTTTCAATGGTGGGATCTGAAAGCACCAAGTTTAATACTTTACATTAAATGGGACTTTGATTAAGTACAGGATGCCAAAGATTATCTCTCTTAAATATGTATGTTCACTTAAAAATATAGTTTTAGAAAGAAAGATAAAATGATGACAAGTAGTTTGAAAATTTAAGGAAATATCTAAGCTGCCTTCCAAATCTAGCACTTTATAATTCTGTAATATTGATTATAAATTCTTTGATTTGATTATTAAATATATAAATCCGGGCTTCCCTGGTGGCGCAGTGGTTGAGAGCCCGTCTGCCGATGCAGGGGACACGGGTTCGTGCCCCGGTCCGGGAAGATCCCACATGCCGC
>NC_041224.1:166255249-166321150 GCF_002837175.3 Physeter macrocephalus
CCCGCGTACAGCAAAAAAAAAAAAAAAAAAAAAAAAAATATATATATATATATAAATCCTACAAAGAGATGTATATGTGCATCCATGAAACTTCAAACATAATGGCCTTGTAATGTCAACTAAGTTAATATATATGTATAACATGTGAAGTATAATGCTGCTTATTACACATTATTACAATGTATATGATGTATATATCATAGGAACACGGTCATAAAAATGCGTGGGCATGTATGCATGAAAATTAAATTAAACTGTATGAAATTGCTGTTTTATAGATCAAAACAGTCAAATATAGAGAATTTTGTATGGATCAACCTAATAGTAGTTGTGGCTATTGCTAGGTATTGGAGCTATAAGATATTTTAAATTATTCTTATGCTTTCCTATATTTGATAAAAGATCTTTAAGGAACAAGTATTCTTTTTATTATCAGCAACAAGTAAAATATACCTGAATTTGAAAAGGAAGAGAAATTTAGGGAAGTTGACTTGTAAATATGACGAGCCTCCTAGAACCGTTTCACGGAGGAAGCACACGGAGGATGCAGCAGATATCAAAGAAAGAGCAATATTTGTAAATAGGACTTCCCCTGTTGCTACAGAGTCACAGTGGGGTGATGATCATAAATAACAGACCTTTAGGAATCTCCAGAGATCTCTCATTCAGAACGGGCAGGGCAGAGAGCTCTCACCTCTTTAAGTACTGGTTCTCCTTTATTTCTAAACACACATCTTAAATAATTTCTACTTGGATGCAGTTTCCATTAGATGTAGACAACCAAAATAATTTGTTATACTCACAAATGTTAGTGTACTTGCCAATAGCTGTGGTGAAGATAAGAAAGGTTTCAGGTTGTAGGCAACTCCACTCTTTCCTCCTCGCAAGAAAGAAGAACAAACACGAGTTGACATTGTTATACAGGTATATTTCTATCCACCACATCCTTTTTATTGACTGAACAAGACTCCATTTGGTGTAAGTAGATTATCCTGCTGGAAATCTCCAGTTGCAATTTCCATGATACTACCAGCTGGCTACATAAAGCTTCACTGCTCAGTGCCTAAGCATCTGGCAGTACATCCATACAGACTCTCTCTCTGTTAGGGTTCCACTCTCTTGAACAAAAGATCTATGAAGATGGTAACATGGGCTCTGATCTCCAGGACACACTCATCCTTGCCATGACCTTGGTAGCTGTTTAAAGCTGGCCCAGTGCAGGCATCTTCTATGTGCTTGGCTAATGCAAGGCGATACCCACAATTCTCAGGCTAGAGTTGGGTAGTCCACTGTGTCTAACAAGCTTTGGGTGACACATATCGAGTTCTCATTGTGGTCCTTGAAGCCCCACTCATAAGGCATGAAACAAGCAGGAAGCCCTCTCTTCTCCCCAAGGATGAGGGCAGGGCCCAGCACTCCAACAGTTGACTGCAAAGCATATTTCTCTTAATCTCTTCACCTTCAGTCCTCTGACATTCTCTAGAGTGCTGTGCCAAAGGTCAAAAAACCAGATTTTTTTCATCTTCTTGGTAAACCCTCCACACATAGGCCAGTGTCTCACCTAGGGATGTGGGGTATCTAGCACAAATGTTTTATTTTTGTCCTTTGGGGCCTCAGCCAAAGAAACAAAGAACCCATTTTGGCTTCCTATTAAATACATTAATTGATAAAAGAAAAATAAATGTTCCTTAGACTTCAGTATTCTACCTCTTATTCTTAGCAACTTGGCATGCATATCACAGACAACTGTGGCACAATACTTGGTCATATCCTAACTTAAAGATCAAAGTTCTGTAAAAGGAAGGGTCTTTCCTGAGAGAATCTGGGACCCTGCAAGGCAAAGGGTTGCTACAGACCTCTCTCCATTCACAGGTTCATGCCACAGTCCGTTGAAGTTAGCAGGGACTGAATTTCCAGCAGTAGATGAGTCACTGTGGTTTCGAAGCCCTGATAAAATAGTATTGGTATTTGTTAAAAGAAAATCCTGTCTTTAAAAGTCTACAATTTTATCTTGGGCAGATGCCCGTGTAAAAATCTTTTAATGGTCGTTATTTTTGAAAATTTTGGTTTAGTTGGAGAAAAATATTCTAACAAAGAGAAATATCCAACTTTGCTAATCTATAACTTCTGGGGCCTTTTATAATAGAAAAGATTAAATAGGAATGTCACTAAACATGGTAATTCAGAACAGATTAAAAATAAAAATACAAATGGTTGAAAATAAGGCAATAATATTAGATAATTCCATGATTATGGTGATATCATTGCATGTATTTATGGTCGAATAAGCCCATCTGATTATTCTGACTTCATCTTCTCTTGGCTCGTGATAATTTCTGTCAACGCACAAAAAAATCTAATAGCTACATGAGAGGAAATTAATGGTTGAGAAGGCTAAACAGAGAAGTTATGCTAGGCAGTGATGTTTGTAGTTAAACCCTGTAATTATTTGCTCTGCAACCCCTGGCAAGCCCTCAGAGCTCACCAGTTTATTCCCATGTGAGTTGGTAAGGTTCCTACCAACAGTTATTGATAAACTGATGGTAGATCAGCTTCAAGGCAAGGGAGAGGGAGAGGTTCCACAAGACATAGCTCTAAAAACAACAGCTCAGGCCTTTGTGACCACCTAGAGAGGTGGGATAGGCAGGGTGGGAGGGAGACGCAAGAGGAAGGGGCTATGGGGATATATGTATACATATAACTGACTCATTTTGTTAGAAAGCAGAAACTAACACAACATTGTAAAGCAATTATACTCCAATAAAGATGTTAAAAAATAAAAAATAAAATAAAAACAACAGTCCTTTACTAAGCACCAATTTTGTGAAAGCTGTGGTATCATATGTTAGGGAGGTAGGGATAGAGGGATGGTAGAAGATTTATTCCCAGTACTGATAAACTATATACTACTTATTAGTTGGAAACAGAGATGTGCACAAATAACCCAAAATAATAAACAGGAGGAAATTTGCTACAGGACAGACTGTGGCCAACTCTGAGGCTGGAATTGTCAATTTTGTTAGCAATATGGACAGATTCTAAAGCCTCAACTCAGAGTCTCAGGGAAAACTAGAGTCCTGGCTACCAACGAATATAGCAGTAATGCAACAATTCTAAACAGATCGCTGTCCATAGGACTGGGGCATATGAGTACTGTCCGAAACCAGGCAGCATTTCGTAAGAGACTTCTTTACTTGGTCTATCAAATCAAGATGCAAAGATAAAACTATCCATTTGATTTGTTAACCCCAGGTCAAGAAACTCTGTTTCACTAAACAAGAAATGGTGTGCTTAGCACAAAAATCCATTTAATTTTTTTTAAAAATTAAATGCATGTAATGTACATGTAGATTTGACCCTCAACCAATCTGTAAAATGGATTTCTTGTTCTTAGGCAGGCCACTTAACCTTTCAGTCTCTATTTATCACTAAAATGGGTGGTTATGAGGATTTATATAACACTTTACAGGCACTTATTACAGTGCTTTACACATAGAAAGAACCTGTTTTTGATGTTCAAAATGAAAATAGAATGCCAAATTTGTATTTTATCCCAAGTTTAAAGCGTATACTGATTTAGTCACTCGTAAATATTCATTGAGGCTTGTTATTGCTAAATGCTCTTTCAGGTTTTAGGGATTCGGAGATGATACATTAACACAGTTCTTAAGGAGCTTATACATACTAGTTGGGGAAAACATAACGGACAAATAAACAAGAGCATGACATGGATAAGAAGGCACAACAACTTTGCAATGGCTGGACATGACATAAATAATTATGAGTATATTGTTCTATAACTATTCCGTAAGTACAGTATTAATTGAAAGTTCCTCTTCATTAAAATGTGGGAAAATCCTTAGTTGGGTGGATTGGGGATTATAGTTAGGCTAGTGTTTTGCTGACCAAGATTTCCTTCTTTCACTGGGCTTGTTCTCTACTTGCATGCCTCAGTTTCATGCTGTGCCCTATTTCTCATTTCCTATTATCAGAGCTAGAAGGCTAATTATGTTGGTATCTATTTGTTTGAAGTTCAGACTTCAACATAAAAGAAATGTTTGCCAGATAACATAGATTATATTATTATTCTCCCATTAGTCTATCTTTTTATGTTTCCAATTCCTTTCGGTAAAATCTGGGAAGGTTTTTGCTCCTCTCTGGCAAAACTTTCCTTTAAGCATCTTTGGAAACAATGTTGAGGGAAGGAGACTTCATACACATCCTTGTATTCACAAAGCAAAGTAAAATTCATGTTTCCAGTTGAATGCTAATTACTATTTCCCCACCATAACTTGAAAGACTTTTATGCCCTTTGTTGCTTCAAATCCCACCCCAGTAACTCCCAAACCCAGCTGCTGTATTTTAAAACTATCATTTGAAAACAAAACTTTACCTGGGTAGGCATTTTATATTTTAAATCACATATTCATGGTATGTTAATATGAATGCATTTCTGTCACCTTGAATAATATCTAAATTCTGGTTCCTGGTGTCAGAACATGACATAAATCCATGGCACAACCAGACATAGGAACACTTGATAACTTTTAAAAAATATTTTGTTAAAAATAGCACCCACTGAGATATGTCAAAGGAGATTAAGCATAACTCAATACATTTTATGATATTTCTCCTTTTGCAAATATTAATCACTCGATAAGCAGAATTTTAAAATGTGATCATGGTGTCAGTTTTATTCCACAGTCTTGTAGTTAACCTCCCTGACTTCAATCTTACCGATGAGTAACATGTTCCCTATAATGCAGACATTATGTTTCTTTCTAATAATGTATTGATCTAACGCTTTCCAGTATTGAAGAAAGTTTCACACTGCAGCATATTTAAACTTTTAACACCTTGGAAGATCTGTGTCCCAAGTTAAGACAAAGTCACAGAACTGGCTTTGTGACAGCTTCCAGCGATCAATTCATGTGATTTAGAACATGCAATTTGTCTAATAGTGCAGTTATTTGGGTTCTATGTTTCGACACTTGGAGAATAAAACATATAAAGACCAAAAGAATGGTGTTCCCTGAATTCACAACTCATGGCTAGAACATATTTCAGAAATGTTGAAGTAGAAGGTGAATGACAAGTCTGGACAATCAAAAGGAAGTTAAGTGTCCTGTTCGTGACACTGACTGGCAGGAAAGCCATTACCTTGCTCGCCCACCCTGCAGGTTCTGTCCGCTCTAGAAGAGTGATTGCCCATACAGGTCACCCATCCACTGCTTGCTGAGTTGAGGAAATGTGTCTTTGTACAGTTGCAATCACTGATTCCTTTTGCTTGGTTGATAAGCTCTGTTGTCAGTGAATTCTCTGTGGTCACTATTTCTGTGCTGCTCTGTTCATTAAGAAAATATGTCTCTGTTTTATTTGTGGTAGTGTTATATGTCAGCCCCAATCTCCCAATTTATCTCTCCCCCCTCCTTATCCCCTGGTAATCATAAGTTTGTTTTCTACATCTGTGGCTCTACTTCTGTTTTGTAAATAAGTTCATTTGTACCCTGTTTTTTAGATTCCACATATAAGCAACATCATATGATATTTGTCTTTCTGTGTCTGACTTACTTCACTCAATATGACAATACCTAGATCCATCCGTGTTGCTGCAAATGGCATGATTTCATTCTTTTTATGGCTGAGTAATATTCCACTGTATATATGTACCACATCTTCTTTATCCATTCCTCTGTTGATGGACATTTAGGTTGCTTCCATGTCCTGGCTATTGTAAATAGTGCTGCAATGAACATTGGGGTGCATGTATCTTTTTGAATTATGGTTTTCTCTGGGGATATGTCCAGGAGTGGGATTGCTGGGTCATAGGGTAGTACTATTTTTAGTTGTTTAAGGAACCTCCATACTGTTCTCCATAGAGGCTGTACCAATTACATTCCCACCAACAGTGTAGGAGTGTTCCCTTTTCTCCACACCCTCTCCAGCATTTATTGTTTGTAGATTTTTTGATGATGGGCATTCTGACCTGTGTGAGGTGATACCTTATTGTAGTTTGATTTGCATTTCTCTAATAATTAGTGATGTTCAGCATGTTTTCATGTGCCATATATAAAATTGATAACTAATAAGAACCTGCTGTATAGCACAGGGAACTCTACTCAATACTCTGTAATGACCTATATGGATATATGTATATGTATACCTGATTCACTTTGCTGTACACATGAAACTAATACGACATTGTAAATCAACTAAACTACAATAATTAAAAAAAAATAGATTGTTGGCCCCCCCAACCCCCCAAAAAAGGAAATAAGTTTTGGAAGGCTGGAAATTGTTTCCCTCCACCTCTCTTTTCCTATTTTCTTTCTAAAAACTTAAGTTGGATTATTTTGATCCTTTTTTAAAAGCTCTTTAGCAGCTCCCCAACATAAGGCCCACAAAACGTAAAATAGACATTCAAGGCTCTCTAATTTCTAGTTTCATGAAAACATCATTTTCTTACATTATCTAAAACACCTGCAATTTCCTGAGCCTACCAATGTGCATACATTCTGTTCCCTTTCTGGCTCTCCTCTTCTTAGTATTTCCTTCAAGATCTAGCTCCATGTCATCAACTGGATCAAGCCTTTCATAAGTGGTCACTAGCTTTTCTGTACTTCCATAGTCCATACCTGTATTATACAATGCTTTTCAGTTGACTATGCTTATTAGCCTATGGATTCATCTTCCCCACTGTGCTGTGAAGCTCCTAGAAGCCAAAAAGTTTGTCTTCTGCTTTGATTGCCTGCATTTCATGTGGTGCCTGGTTTTTCCCTGTCTGATGCTCTGCCCTTAATACCCTCTTTGAGAAATTCCTGTCACCTTAGAACCAGATTAAGTCTCTCTAGGTGTGTAGCCCTGGTCATCTATCTGTGTCACACAGACAAACACAGGCACACACACACACACACACACCCCACACACATACAGAGTGGCAGAAAGTTAATGTGATTGGCAAAGAAAATATTTAGAATCTTGGGAAAAATATGTCTACAACATTTATTTCCATTATCATTAGAATAAAACTCAATTGTGTATTTGTTAAAGATGTAATTCTAGGTTATAAATCAAGGAAAAGATTTTTAGAATGTGCATTTTCAAAACAAAGTTCAGTGATAGAGCCATAATGAGCTTTGGTTTTTATAACGAATATTCCAAAGCATTTAGTTGCTGTGCATTTAGTGGCAATGCCCTATATCTGGCCATTAATACACATATTACAGTGAAAACATTTGGCAGAATACGGTCCAGCAATAATAATAATTTTTACTTATAGCTCAAAACTAATAGCTCAAAGCACTTCATAATGTGCTATTTAATTTCTGCTTGTCCCCATATGCTACTTATTTCATCTTCATTCATCCTGCAAGTTATGTGAGTGTATGACTTTCATTAAAATAATAAAAATAAATGAAATGTTTAATATGAAAAAGAAAACTGAATAGATTTTTATAATTATCTAGAGTAACTGGAGAGCTGATGGCAGGAAGGGAAACATAAGGATTATTTGCTTGTATTTTCTCTGAGTTCTAGGATCACTTGGAGGTGAGTGGAAAAATGTTCTTGTGGGTGAAGTGCTAATTCGAGTAGTTGATTTTTACCTGAGGTGGTTTTGAGAGTCAAGTTTCTGAGAGCAATTGAGGACACTTTTTTTTTTTTTTTTAGGTTTTCCCTGGTAATCTCAGCAATTAGCACCCATAGAAGAGAGAAGCATATTTATTTCTTGTAGCAACTAGTCTGAAGATCTCCTTAGAGGGTTACAAGACTTATTACTAAATCTCAATCTTCTTTTGGAATCTCTGGGGTGTTTCCTCAATCTGTACCTGGGTTCTGAATGTACCTTCCTACAGAAAGCCAGGATTTTTTGCTATGTTCACCTTGTTTGGCTTTCTTCTCTCAGAATCCTACAGCAGATTTAGTGAAGACATAGTGAAGATCTTAGTTGTTTGCTAATATCTGAAAATGAGTCATTTAAAAAGATTTTGTCCAATTTTCCAGTTGTTTTATAGTGGGAAGTATTTTAGCCCCTGCTACTCACTGGCCACAAGTGAAAGTCAATTTCTTTTAATACATACACATTTATTCAGATGTTCTTTCTTCTCATGTTAGGTTTGGCAAACTATGTTTTGTAAGAATTTTTTTTCATCCAAGTTGTTGAGTTTATTTTTGTATCATTTTTCTTAGTGTCCTCTCATTATCTTCTTAATGTATTTCTTGTGATTTCCCCTTTTTCATTCCTGATTTTTGTCATTTGTACCTTCTTTCTCATTCCTTGGTCAGTAGTGCCAGAGCTCTATCAACTTCTGCTCTAGTAGTCTGGTCCTTTGTAGTTTTCTTTTCTGTTTCAGAGATACATGCCCTTTGGCTAAACCCAAAGTCAGTGAGGAATGAATGGAGGAAAGCAATCTGAATGAATGTTTGGGAATAGTAATTCACTCTCTTACATTGAGTTGCCTCATGTTCTGATGCCCTGCTTAAACCACATTCTTTTTATCACCTACATTGGCTCATATATGTGCACCCTTTGAACACAGTGGGCACTGCCCTGTTTCTTCATTTTCCTTACTAACAATTTGGGATTATAGAAAAAGAATACAACTAAACTTGGTGGAGGTGATTGTTTAAGGCTGAGTATTCCATGCCATTGTCCAAACTCCTGCCACACAGGAAAGGTTTCTTGGGCATAAGCAGCAGTTTATCATCAATTTTGGCCCCTTCCTTTAATCCTCAACACTCTTTTGCGCCCATCTCTACCTCCCAGTCTTGAATCCCAAACTTCCAGTGACATTTGAGTTATTTTTGTTTATTATTGTGGTAAGAAATCACTTAACATGAGATTTACCCTCTTAACAGATTTTCAAGTGTGCAATACCATTTTGTTAATTATAAGAAAAATTTGTCTAGCAGATCTCCAGAACTCATTCATCTTGCATAATTGAAAATGTTGTACCTGTTGAATAGCAACTGCTCATCTCCCACACATCTTAGCCCTTGGCAACAGCCATTCTACTCTCTGTTTCTGTGAGTTTGACTATTTTAGAGACCTTATATAAGTGGAAACTTGCAGTATTTGTCCTTCTGTGACGAGCTTATGTTTTTTAGGATAATGACCCCCAGATTCATCAATGTTG
Organism: Physeter macrocephalus; assembly: GCF_002837175.3. Taxonomy (NCBI): domain Eukaryota; kingdom Metazoa; phylum Chordata; class Mammalia; order Artiodactyla; family Physeteridae; genus Physeter; species Physeter macrocephalus. Next base: position 166,264,384 of record NC_041224.1, read on the forward strand.
CTGCCGTTGGCAGAGTTTTCTTCTTCATAAAAGCTGAGTAATATTCCATTGTATTATATTAGATTATATATGTGTATATATATATAAACTATATATATATATATTTTTTTCTTTATCCATTCATGGATGGACATTTAGTTTGTTTCCATGCTTGCTGCAGCCAGCAGGTCTCTGCAAAATTGGGAGAAGACTCAGATCCTGAGGATCCAATGACACTCTTATGCAGGACAATCTAGTTCACTCCTTTCACTGTCCTTTACAGTCTATATGTACAGAATTTTCTCAATCAAAAAGTCTCATCAAGGCTCATTAAGTGTTTCTTCAGAATGAAGGCAGTCTACCCCAGAAATATATTCTACAAATATGCATTTACAAAATTTTCTTTCAAAATATTATTTTGTATTCTGTTCTAAACAAATGGGTCCTTGTTCTGTTGCTCTCTCAAAATTTCTTAACATATCTTTCTCACACGTATATATGCACACATGCACAAACACACATACATAAAAACTATTCATACATAACATACACATTGATGATATATTGATATACATATATTTATCTAAACATCTTTCAACAGAATAAATTTGGAGAGATACAAATATAATTTTAACAGTGATTTCTTGGGCAGAATGGGAGTGTGGGAGATGATGAGGGGGAAAGACTCTTATACACTTTTGTTTTCTTTAATTTTTTTCCCCTGGCCGGATAATACTGTTTTTACTTAAAATACATATATTTAAAAAACCCATGCCTGTTATGTGTTCTGTTTTATGTACTTTTGTTTCTCTCACTATCATGAGAGAACATGTTGATAGTTTAAGTTTTTATATACTCTAATCCTAAAATTATTTTCCTGACCTGTGTTTTATTGATTGTCTGCTTAAGTTATAATTCATTTTGGCATTTTCTTAATGTGACACACAGTCCTTGAATCCACCGGGCTTCCAGTTTATTTCAGGATGAAATGTTTAAAAATGGCCCTATCTGCTTGCAGAAAGTTCAGAAATATCCAAACAATCTCTACTCTCCCGAGCATAAATATAAGTGAATATTAAATTCCTTTCAATCAGGTTAGTCATTAGTTTGACAGTCTATGTTGGAATATCTATATTTAGCAATAGAATTTCCTGCATTTTAATGAACTTGATCAAATGTATGGTTTAAGACCATAAGTAAATAATTATTATATAAGCAATTTCACTGTTACCATAGTAATGAAATAGAAGCAGATCACTTTATGTTCAATGTGGAAGCTTAAAATAAAGATAGTCTAAAATGTCTATACTTAGGAGAAGAGCAGCAACAGCTCCTGTTCTATTCAGTCTTTAGATTCCAATTATCATGACACTATTTTTGTTAAGCAGATTTCTTGAAACTCTAAAAAAACAGATATTAGGAAGCAATTCCTTGTAATAACAATTTTAAATTTCCCATATAACTTTCATTTCCTTAAAGTCTATCCCACCTTATGCTGGAAACCATGGGTGAGAAATGTAAGACATAGCACCTAAGATCAAGAAGATGATTGTCTAACTGATGAGATATGTACCTGATTATATGTATTCATACATATAATCAGTTTAAAAAAAACCTCAGTATTCCATAGAATGAAACTCTAAATTGCATGATATAAATAAATGAGCTGGGGGCTTCCCTGTTGGCGCAGTGGTTGAGAATCTGCCTGCCAATGAAGGCGACACGGGTTCGAGCCCTGGTCTGGGAAGATCCCACATGCCACGGAGCAACTGGGCCCGTGAGCCACAACTACTGAGCCTGCGCGTCTGGAGCCTGTGCTCCGCAACAAGAGAGGCCGTGACAGTGAGAGGCCTGCGCACCATGATGAAGAGTGGCCCCCAGTTGCCGCAGCTAGAGAAAGCCCTCGCACAGAAACGAAGACCCAACACAGCCAAAAATAAATAAATAAATAAACAATCCTAATAGATCTCTTTATTTAAAAAAAAAATAAAATAAAAATAAATGAGCTGGGAAGAAAGGGAGATCTGAGTAGTACGCAATACTTTCGAAAATCTTAGTTGAAACTGGGAGGAGTTTTGCTAAAGCACTGTGGACATTTAATTCATTGAAGACACACATTAAAGGCTCAGTTATGACCTATATATTTAGCTAGGTGCTTTAGGGAATACAAAGAAGAATAAAACAGGATTCTTGTATGTGGATGCTTTACAGTTTAGTGGGACATTGTAGATATAAAGGTAAATCCAGAACCGATACTGTGATAAGTACTACAATATCAAGAGAAATAGGAGACTGGGAGGGTGAAGTATTAGTTCTTGATGTATTGATAGTTCAATAGGAAGAATTGATGAATGGTGCTAGGAAGGGAGGAAGATGTGGTAATTTATTGTATTTATGACCATAATTAAAAAGGCCACCCTGGGGGCTTCCCTGGTGGCGCAGTGGTTGAGAGTCCGCCTCCCGATGCAGGGGACACGGGTTCGTGCCCTGGTCCGGGAGGATCCCACATGTCGTGGAGAGGCTAGGCCTGTGAGCCATGGCCGCTGAGCTTGCATGTCCGGAGCCTGTGCTCCGCAACGGGAGAGGCCACAATAGTGAGAGGCCCGCATACCGCAAAAAAAAAAAAAAAAAAAAAAAAAGCCACTCTGTTTCCATGCTTTTGCCCTTCAAATTTGTAATTCTTTGCGACCCTGGCTCTGGGTTCAGTAAATGACTTTTTAAGGCCAATGAGCTGTTAGCAAATTTGGTGGAAGCAGAGGTTTATAAAAAGCATGCAAGTTCCAAAACTATTGTGTGTTTGGCTTTATTCCAATGAAGTTACTCAAATCAGATTCATAGAAAGCCTACAACATTTGTAATGGATCTGTTGAGGCTAAGGAGCCTAAACTAAACTCAAAGGGACAGACAGGTAAATTAGTATTAAGGCCTCTGGGACCCCAACTTTATATAGGCAGGAAATATGCTGAGAAAATTTCTCAAATACATATTTTCCAATGCTCTCTTAAGAAGTGATTAAAGAAGACCATGAAAAGAAAGTAGCTCACAGAGATCCAGGCTAAAACTTCAGACCTAGGCTAATAAAGGAACAATTCTATCCTTGGAATTGCAGGACTTGGCAACCTGTGCTTCATTGTCTTCAGTTAGCTATGGACAAGTGAGTGCTCCATGTTTCCTATTCTTTCCTTCTGTGAATGGCCCTGACTGTCATGGATATCTTACCTCTGTCTCACCACTGTGGATGAGTAGGAAAAGGATTAGTTCATAATTCTCTATATCAAAAGGAGCCAAATCTGAGGAGCTTCATGTTGACCCGATGTAAAGCAAAAGACCCTGGACTATGCTATGATCAGATGAGACTCATTTTGCATGCGGAGGGCAGAGAGGGAGGACTATGACAGACTGACTGCATTAATGACCCGAATTATTTGTCTCCCTGCACCTATGCCCTTTACCAGGTAACTTTACTCTGTGATCCCCACCACTCTGACTTTGGGCTCAGTTATGTGATATGCTCTAGCTGATGCAATGTTAGTAATGTGATGCAATCAGCAGCTTGAAAGGGGAATATTTTGCTGGCAATCTTCTACAGTTGAGCATTTCTCTTGCCCAGGATAACCTGCTGGAGGATGAAAGAAATTGGAAGAACTGCCCATTCAAGTCCAGCCCAGAACACTAACCTGCAGGTTCAAAAGCAATAGTCAATGATTGTCATTTTAAGGCACAATGTTTGGGGAACCGTTTGTTATACAGCATTATTGTGGCAATAGTGAGTGATACAGAGATTGTTCCAAGTAAAAGGAGATGAGGAATGTGTGTCTCAACCATGGTCTCTTCAAAGACATAATAATAAACATGAAATAATGGTTGTTGACTAGCTATTCTAGGTAAGGTACTATTCTCAGTTGATTTATGTTTACTTGATCTTTTCTTGCAATCCTTAAAACAAATTTGAAATAAGCTGATGCTATTATAACCCCTAATTTGTCGATGAATAAACTAAGGCACAGAAAGGTCAAATAATTTACTTGAGTTCACATAGCTACTAAGTAGCAGATACAGTGAGAATACCATGAAGAGGCATAGTTGGCACAGTGTGAAATATGACAGTAGATCTGTGACATATTGAATTTAAGAGTCAACAACATTGTCCACAGGATCACAGGTTAATTTAACAATGTAGGAACAGTCAAGATTGTATATTGAATTGGTACAGAGTAATGTTAAAGAAGGCAAGGGAATAAGGCCTGGCGAGCAACAGAAATAGAGGGACAGACAAAGGTAAACACAGTAAGAGATAATAAAAAAATTGGTTGATGAAGAGGGAAGAAAAGTTGGAAAGAATAACAAAGAAGGAAAGAAAGGGAAGAAGGAAAAAGTGGGCAGCAGTGTTTCTTGCCCCTAAGAAGCTGTAGTAACTTAAGGACTATTAGTATCTGTTGATTTCCATAGTTTTTATAAAATGATGGAAACCAAGCTATAGTAGATTCAGAAGGGAGTGGGAATTCAAAAAGATTAAGGTCTGATTGTGGTCTATTATCTTCTATCTAAGAAAGAAAAAGAAAATGAGAAAAGAGAAAAATAAAGGTCTTATTACTCAGAAGAAATGGAAAGGAATTATTTTATATATATATATATATTTATATATATATATATATATATATATAAAATGGTTAATGGCATTGAATCACTTCAAAGGTGGAAGGGAATATGACCAAGAACTGAACAGAAAGAATTTGTTTTAAGTGAATAACAACCCCTTTCATGGAGAAAATTGGAAAGTTTTTCTCCAGATGATAGACATACATGCAACTAAATACATATATCTGCAGTTTGGAAGGTAAAGGATTTCATGACTAGTGGCTTGTGCTTTTCTCAATGAAATGGAAAATTAGTTCCTCTGCTTAAAATGAGAGCCATGGAGGGCAGATAGGAAGATGGATATAAAAAAGGAGTTTACCTAAGTAAAATAAAATAATTAAATATTTAAAATGCCAATTGTGTTCTGAGAGTATGAATTTGTGTGGTTCCAAAATGCACAACTCTGTAGTGCCCAGGCATTAGATGCAGAAACAAAGAAGATGATGAATCCAGCCTTAAGAAGTGGTTGGAAAGGAGTAGCAGCAGGGTAAAAGAATGAGGCATGGAAGTTGCAGATGAGAAAGCAGCAAAGTAGTCTATTTTGGGTCCAGGATTCTCTCCTGCGTGCGGGCCAGGAGACCTTCTACGATGTCTACCGTAGAAAAGCCTCAGAAAGGCAGTATCAGAGAAGACTGGAAAAGGCATCAGAGACTGAACTTCAGCAGTCAATAAAGTGAATATGAAACTTAAAAAATAGGAAAGAATCTGAAAGTGAGAGAAATTAATAAGAAACACCCACACCTACCACTACCACTAGGCTCAGGTCACACTGGATTTCTCTCTGTCCCTTGAAAGCACCAAGTACATTCCCAATCTAGGTCTTGTTCCAATTATCTCCTCTGCCTGGAACAGTCTTAACTCAAGAGTTTTACTTGCTGATTCTTTCTTGTAATTCAGACTTCAGCTCAAACGTCACCTGCTCATGGAGACTTCCTCAGCTGTTCTCCCCACTTACACACATAAACAAACAGTAACTTCATTGCATTATTCTCTCAATACCCTTGTGTTTATCACTTGTCCCACTCACTAGAAGGCAGGCAGTGTGTGGGCATTTACTTGGTCTCATTCGTCACCATATCTTCACTCCTAACATGGTGCCTGGCACCTTGGAGTGATTCAAGGAATACTTGCAGCCTGATCAGGTGTATGCTTGAAAAATAGACTATAGAAGATCTGACAGGTGGACTAATCCTGAATGAGAAAAAGATCTAGAATATGACCACAAAAGCAGTTGCTAAAATAAAGTATAAGTGAGAGTATTGTCATTCAGGAAGCCAAGGGTGAAGGTCTAGAGACAGTTTGATGGAGTTGCCAAATACTAGTTTAAATCAACAAGATTCATAACACATAGGAAAACAGTGAACCATGATTCTGGCTCTGCGACCACTACAATGAGTGTTGAAGGAATATGAGGCAAAGCAGAGAATGGCACCCACACATCCTGGTCTTCAGGCTGCAGGAACATGATCAGGCTCCACTCTGAGCCCTTAACCAAGTCAAGAGTAGTCTCTAAAAAAGTTGAGGATAGAGAAGGGTGTGTTTAAAATGAATTATTACTTCCAGATAGTGTTGTTTTATTTATTATTTTTCCAGATCTCTCAGCTTTGTCATATCCTGGATAAACGTGAATTTTTAGGACCTGAGTCAGAGGCAAAACGAACGTAGTGATGGCAGTGTGGAGCTAGGCACATCTTGCCACTCAATAAATAACTGTTCAGTTAACAGGTGGATCATGGTAGATCTCATCAGGATCCAGCATATATGGCTTTTATTTAATTTTATTTTCTCTCTCACTGAAAATGCTGACGTTGTTATCATGCCCTATAACTGTTTTATTCAATATGATATCCACCAGTCACATGTGGCTATTTAAATCTCAAATTAAATGAATTAAAATGAAATAAAATTTTAAGTGCTCAATTGCTACATGTGGACTAGTGACTACAACAGTGGACAATGTGAGCATTAGAACAGTTCCATCAGCCCAGAAAATTCTATTAGAGAGAATTGACATAAAACAAATGCAGCCATGGTCTCTTTTCCTAATTCACTCACCATATCGCATGTGTTTTTGACCTTTCAATCATCCTATGCTATTCCTCTAAGACACTGGAGAATTACATTAAGATACACACATTTTCACTGATGGCGTACTTAAGTTCTCTGCAAACATACTTGAACATCAGGCCACCTTCAGCTCAGATTTCTCTGACCAGCCTCCTAACTATGCTGGCTTGAATCCATTTCCTACCAACCCAAGTTGCTCAAGTCCTGGCATGCCTCAAGCCTAGATCTTTAAGTTATAAAAGTGAGTAGTGATTGGTGATTACCACCGGAGAAAAATATTTTTCTTATATTTCATTTTAGAAGAAGATGCAGGCAAAATTATATTCCTATTTTATTTTATTTTTATTGGAGTATAATTGCTTTACAATGTTGTGTTAGTTTCTCCTGTACAACGCTCCGCGGCATGTGGGATCTTCCCGGACCGGGGCACGAACCCGTGTCCCTTGCATCGGCAGGCAGACTCTCAACCACTGCGCCACCAGGGAAGCCCCGTCTCTTTTTACTTTTTAATGTAGCTACTAGGAAATTTTAAATTACAGTGTGGTTTGTGCCTCACAGTATATTTTCAGCAGACAGTGCTGTTATGGATCTTTTTTTTTTTGGAGTATAATTGCTTTACAATGTTGTGTTAGTTTCTCCTGTACAATGAAGTGAATCAGCTATATGTATACCTACATACCTTCCCTCCCCTCCATCCGACCCATCTAGGTGTCACAGAGCAATGAGCTGAGCTCCCTGTGCTTTATAGCATGATCCCAATAGCTATCTATTTTACACATGGTAGTGTATATATGTCATTCCTGATCTTGCAGTTTGACCCATCCTCCCCTTCCACCCCTATGTCCACACGTCCGTTCTCTACATCTAGGTCTCTATTCCTGCCCTACAAATAGGTTCAACTGTACCATTATTCTAGACTCCACACATATGCATTAATATACAATATTTGTTTTTCTCTTTCTGACTTCACATTTTATGACAGACTAGGTCCATCCACTTCTCTACAAATGACCCAGTTTCATTCCTCCTTATGGCTGAGTCATATTCCATTGGATATATGTACCAAATCTTCTTTATCCATTCATCTTTTGTTGAACAATTAGTTGTTTCCATGTCCTGGCTATTGTGAATAGTACTGCAATGAACATTGGGGTGCATGAGTCCTTTTGAATTAAGGTTTTCTCAGGGTATATGCCCAGTAGTAGGATTGCTGGTTCATATGGTAGTTCTACTTTTAGTTTTTTAAGGAACCTCCATACTGTTCTCCACAGTGTCTGTATCAATTTACATTCCCACCAACAGTGTAAGAGGATTTCCTTTTCTCCACACCCTCTCCAGAATTTATTGTTTGTAGCATTTTTGATGATGGGCATTCTCACCAGTGTGAGATGATACCTCATTGTAGTTTTGATTTGCATTTCTCTAATAATTAATCATGTTGAGCATCTTTTCATGTGCCTCCCAGCCATCTGTATGTCTTCTTTTGTGAAATGTCTATTTAGATCTTCTGCCCATTTTTCAATTGGGTTGTTTGATTTCTTTGATATTGAGCTCCATGAGCTGTTTGTATAATTTGGAGATTAATCATTTGTCAGTTGCTTCATTTGCAAATATTTTCTCCCATTCTGAGGGTTGTCTTTTCATCTTGTTTATGGTTTCCTTTGCTGTGCAAAAGCTTTTCAGTTTCATTAGGTACCATTTGTTTATTTTTTTTGTTTTTCTTTTCATTACTCTAGGAAGTGGGTCAAAAAAGATCTTACAGTGGTTTATGTCAAACAGTGTTCTGCCAATGTTTTCCTCTAAGAGCTTTATAGTGTGCAGTCTTACATTTAGGTCTTTAATCCATTTTGAGTTTATTTTTGTGTATGGTGTTAGGACATGTTCTAATTTCATTCTTTTACATGTAACTGTCCAGTTTTCCCATCACCATGTACTGAAGAGGCTATCTTTTCTCCATTGTATGTTCTTGCCTCCTTTGTGGTATATTAGCTGACAGTATGTGTGTCGGTTTACGTTTGGGCTTTTAATCCTGTATCATTGATCCATATTTCTGTTTTTGTGCCAGTACCATACTGTCTTGATTACTGTAGCTTTGTAGTATAGGTTGAAGTTGCGGAGCCTGATTCCTCCAGCTCCAATTTTCTTTCTCAAGATTTCTTTGGCTATTCAGGGTCTTTTGTGTTTCCATATGAATTGTAAAATTTTTTGTTCTAATTCTTTGAAGAATGCCGTTGGTAGTTTGATAGGGATTGCATTGAACCTGTAGATTGCTTTGGGTAATATAGTCATTTTCAAATATTGATTCTTCCAATCCAAGGACATGGTATATTTCTCCATCTGTTTATGTCATCTTTGATTTCTTTCATCAGTGTTTTATAGTCTTCTTTGTCCAGGTTTTTGCTTCCTTAGGTAGGTTTACTCCTAGGTATTTTATTCTTTTTTTTGTGATGGTAAATGGGATGGTTTGCTTAATTTCTCTTTCTGATCTTTCATTGTTAATGTATAGGAATGCAAGGGATTTCTGTGCATTAACTTTGTGTCCTGCAACATTACCAAATTCATTGATTAGTTCTAGTAGTTTTCTGTTGACATCTTTAGGATTTTCTATGTATAGTATCATGTCATCTGAAACAGTGACAGTTTTACTTCTTCTTTTCCAATTTGTATTCCTTTTATTTCTTTTTCTTCCCTGATTGCTGTGGCTAGGACTTCCAAAACTATGTTAAATAAGAGTGGCAAGAGTGGACATCCTTGTCTTGTTCCTGATCTTAATGGAAATGCTTTCAGTTTTTCACCTTTGAGAATGATGTTTGCTGTGGGTTTGCATATATGGTCTTTATTATGTTGAGGTAGACTCTCTCTATGCCCATTTTCAGGAAAGTTTTTAGCATAAATTGGTGTTGAATTTTGTCAAAAGCTTTTTCTGCATCTATTGAGATGATCATATGATTTTTATTCTTTAATTTGTTAATTTGTTGCATCACATTGATTGATTTGTGTATCTTGAAGAATCCTTGCATTTCTGGGATAAATCCGACTTGATCATGATGTGTGATCCTTTTAATGTGTTGTTGGGTTCTGTTTGTCAGAATTTGGTTATCTGTTTATGTCATCTTTGATTTCTTTCATCAGTGTTTTATAGTTTTCTTTGTCCAGGTTTTTGCTTCCTTAGGTAGGTTTACTCCTAGGTATTTTATTCTTTTTTTTGTGATGGTAAATGGGATGGTTTGCTTAATTTCTCTTTCTGATCTTTCATTGTTAATGTATAGGAATGCAAGGGATTTCTGTGCATTAACTTTGTGTCCTGCAACATTACCAAATTCATTGATTAGTTCTAGTAGTTTTCTGTTGACATCTTTAGGATTTTCTATGTATAGTATCATGTCATCTGAAACAGTGACAGTTTTACTTCTTCTTTTCCAATTTGTATTCCTTTTATTTCTTTTTCTTCCCTGATTGCTGTGGCTAGGACTTCCAAAACTATGTTAAATAAGAGTGGCAAGAGTGGACATCCTTGTCTTGTTCCTGATCTTAATGGAAATGCTTTCAGTTTTTCACCTTTGAGAATGATGTTTGCTGTGGGTTTGCATATATGGTCTTTATTATGTTGAGGTAGACTCTCTCTATGCCCATTTTCAGGAAAGTTTTTAGCATAAATTGGTGTTGAATTTTGTCAAAAGCTTTTTCTGCATCTATTGAGATGATCATATGATTTTTATTCTTTAATTTGTTAATTTGTTGCATCACATTGATTGATTTGTGTATCTTGAAGAATCCTTGCATTTCTGGGATAAATCCGACTTGATCATGATGTGTGATCCTTTTAATGTGTTGTTGGGTTCTGTTTGTCAGAATTTGGTTGAAGATTTTTGTGTCTATGTTCATCAGTGATATTGGTCTGTAATTTTCTTTTTTTGTGACATTTTTGTCTGGTTTTGGTATCAAGGAGATGATGACCTCATAGAACGAATTTGTGAGTGTTCCTCCCTCTGCAGCTTTTTGGAGAGTTTGAGAAGGACAGGTGTTAGCTCTTCTCTAAATCTTTGATAGAATTCACCTGTGAAGCCACCTGGTCTTGGACTTTTGTTTGTTGGAAGATTTTTAATTACAGTTTCAGTATCATTACTTGTGATTGGTCTCCTTATAATTTTTAATTCTTCCTGGTTCAGTCTTGGAAAATTGTTCCTTTTCAAGAATTTGTCCCTTTCTTTGAGGTTGTCCATTTTATTGGCATATAATTGTTTGTAGTGGTCTCTTACAATCCTTTGTGTTTTTGCGATGTTAGTTGTGATTTCTTCTCTTTCATTTCTAATTTTATTGGTTTGAGTCCTTTCTCTTTTTATCTTGATGAGTCTGGCTAAAGGTTTATCAATTTTGTTTATCTTCTCAAAGAACCAAATTTTAGTTTTATTGATCTTTGCTACTGCTTTCTTCATTTCTATTTCATTTATTTCTGCTCTGATCTTTATGATTTCTTTCCTTCTACCAGCTTTCAGTTTTCTTTGTTCTTCTTTCTCTAGTTGCTTTAGGCATAAAGTTAGATTGTTTGAGAATTTTCTTGTTTCTTGAGGTGAGATTAAGTTGCTATGAACTTCCCTCTTAGAACTGCTTTTGCTGCATCCCATAGGTTTTGGGTCATCATGTTTTCATTGTCTTTTGTTTCTCTGTATTTTTTGATTTCCTCTTTTATTTCTTCAGTGATCTCTTGGTTATTTACTAGTGCACTGCTTAGTCTCCATGTGTTTGTGTTTTTTAAAGTGTTTTTCCTGTAATTGATAAATAATCTCATAGCTTCGTGGTCGGCAAAGATGCTTGATATGATTTCAACTTTCTTAAATTTTCTGAGACTTGATTTGTGACCCAAGATGTGATCTATCCTGGAGAATGTTTCATGTGCACTTGAGAAGAATGTATTCTGCCACTTTTATGGGAATGTGCTATAAATATCAATTAAATCTATCCGGTCTATTGTGTCCTTTAAAGCTTGTGTTTTCTTATGTATTTTCTGTTTGGATGATCTGTCCATTGGTGTAAGTGGGGTGTTAAAGTTCCCTACTATTATTGTGTTACTGTCAATTTCCCCTTTTATGGTTTTTAGCATTTGCCTTATGTATTGAGGTGCTCCTATGCTGGGTGCATAAATATTTATAATTGTCATATCTTCTTCTTTGATTGATTTAAGGTAATTATCAATATGTATGTTCCTATTACCATTTTCTTAATTATTTTACGATTGTTTTTGTGAGTCTTTTTCTTCTCTTGTGTTTCCTGTCTAGAGAAGTTCCTTTAACATTTATTGTAAAGCTGGTTTGGTGGTGCTGAGTTCTCTTAGCTTTTACTTGTCTGTAAAGCTTTCAATTTCTCTGTGGAATCTGAATGAGACCCTTGCTGGGTAGAGTAATCTTGGTTGTAGGTTTTTCTCTTTCATCACTTTAAGTATATCCAGCCACTTCCTTCTGGACTGCAGAGTTTCTGCTGAAAAATCAGTTGATAACTTTATAGGGATTCCCTTATGGTATTTTTTGCTTTTCCCTTGCTGCTTTTCATATTTTTGTTAGTCATATTACTATGTGTCTTGGTGTGTTTCTCCTAGGGTTTATCCTGTATGGGAGTCTCTGCACTTCCTGGACTTGGGTGGCTATTTCCTTTCCTATGTTAGGGAAGTTTTTGACTATAATGTCTTTGAATATTTTTTCAGACCCTTTCTTTTTCTCCTCTTCTGGGAAACCTATTATTCGAATATTGGTGCATTTACTGTTGACTCAAGACCTCTCTGAGGTTGTCTTCAATTCTTTTCATTCTTTTTTCTTTATTCTGCTCCTCTGCAGTTATTTCCTCCATTCTGTCTTCCAGCTCACCTATTCCTTCTTCTGCCTTAGTTATTCTGTTATTGATTCCTTCTAGTGTATTTTTCATTTCATTTATTATGTTGTTCATCTCTGTTTGTCTTTAGTTCTTCTAGGTCTTCATTAAAAATTTCTTATATTTTCTCAATTCATTTTTCCATTCTATTTCCAAGATTCTGGGTCATCTTTACTATCAATACTCTGAATTCTTTTTCAAGTAAGTTGCTTATTTCCCTTTTTATTTATTTGGTCTTGTAGGTTTTTACCTTGCTCCTTCATCTGTAACATACTTTTCTGTCATCTCACTTTTTCTTTTTTTTTTTTGATGGGTGGGATTGTGTTCCTGCCTTACTGGTTGTATGGCCTGAGGCTACCAGCACTAGAGTTTGTAGGCAGTTGGGTAGAGCTGGGTCTTGCTGCCAAGATGAGGACCTGTGGGAGACTAGTCTGATGAATATTCCCTGGGGTCTGAGGTTCTCTGTTAGTCTAATGGTTCGGACTTGGAGCTCCCACCACAGGAGCTCAGGCCAGACCTCTGGCTCATGAACGAAGATCCCACAAGCCATGCAGTGTGGCACACACACACACACAAATCCAAAAAGGTCTTGGCTGTAGGGGGTTAGGCTTAGGCAGAGGCAGGGTTTATGCGGCAGACATGGTCTAGACTTAGGATCCACATGGCCAGAAAAGGCCCTGGGCGGGTGGGGGCCAGAACTTAGGCTCAATGTGGCTGGAGAGCCCCTGGAGTGCCTCTGGCCTCAGAGGGCAGAGGACCAGGCCCAGGACCCCATCAGGCTCCCTAGGTGGAGTGGGTGGGGGAAAACGCTAGGCGCATTCCCCCTTGATTTTCTGATCCAGAGGTCCCCTCCCCGTCTGCCTCTCCTCTTCTTCCCCCCCCACACCCTTAGAGTCAACGTGGCTAGAAGGGGCCATGGAGGATGGAGGACCCTGCCTGGGAGCCCAGCAGGCTTCCTAGAGCCAGAGTGGGTGAGGGAAATGCCAGCCATGCTTCCCCTGATCCTCTGGTCCTGGAGGGCTCCCCCCATCCGCCCCTCCTCTTCCCCCCTCCTCCCTCCCTCTTATTCCCCTAGCACCCATGCAGCCATAGGGGGCTTTGGAGAGTGGAGGACCAGGCCTGGGACCCCAGCAAGCTTCACAGGAACTAATTGGGCAGGGGAAACACTAGCTGCATTTCTCCCTGATCCTCTGATTCCTGGAGAGTCCCTCTAGGAATGGAACTCCTCCCCTCCCCAGCCACCCCACAGGGACACTGGTCCCATCCGGCCTCCACTTCTCCTCCCCGCTTACTCACCCCCATATCCTACCTGGTCACTTGGTGGTTCCTCCCATCCCCTTGGGTGTCGAGGTTCCCCACCAGTGTCTGGTAGGGGCCCTAGTTGTGGGGAGACATTAACTCCTTGTCCTCCCACTCTGCCATTTGACTCCACCCTTGCAAAATTACATTCCTTAGCAGAGGAAGATGAGTATGAAAAGCCACGATGCTGGTAAAGGATTTTTTCTAGCTCCTGATTTTATCATTTATTACTCTTGATTTTGTACATTTTTTTAAGAATTTTTCTTTGTTTTGTATTGGTCACTAGTATGGTTAGTCAACTGTGCATTAACCTTTTCCTCAACTGTCTTCCTCTTTAAAATTTAGGTATTTAGTATTTATTCCTCCCTTATCACTACAATAGCTAAGAGTGCATATTTATTGCATTTAGGGATCATAATTCAAGGAAAGTTTCTCCTTCTCCAAAGTGCAGCCAACCTTATTTATTCATTAACTCTCTTCCAATTTATTTGTAAAGTTCATTTTTAATTCTCCAAAATTCAAATATGCATTATGCCATGCATATTGAAGGTAAATATTGCAGAGCAATGTAATCTTACTGTGTTAGTGATACATGCAGACTTACAATTTTTAAATAAACAATGTGTTAACAGTCTGGCAGTTCAGCAGCTTCAAAAATGAAAACAAAAACAAAACACAGTAAATGTTCATAACCTTTAAAAATCTTATATCTGTTCTCATGTTCAGGAGTGAAATAGTGTTAAACCAGATGGCAACAACATTGTTCTTCTTAACTTCTTAGAAGACTGTTCTTAAGTTCCAGTAGAAATCAATTGGTTTAGAATTTCAACATTCCCTTTTTAACAGGTATTCAAAATAGTCATGAATAGTATACAATTTTAGAAACTTCTTACCAAAAATGCATGAGAATTAAATTATACAACTGCACTAACATGTAATGAAAGAAAATGGTTTCCCCTTTGATGCTTAAAATCTTGACATTTGCTGTTGTCTTATATTTGCTGTTTGGCAATGCAAAGGTATTGGAAAGATAGCCTTGTTGCAAAAGTGGTGGTTCCCTAGATAGAAGAAATAAACATATTTCTTTGGTTTGAATGACCAGTAAAAATAAAATAAAAGCAAGATTAAAGATCTTGCCTGTATTCTATCAGTGCCACAGATATTGCAAACTATTTTTTTCCCAGTAATCCAGCTGTTTACAAATATGGTGTCCCTGACCTCACATGAGCCATATTTGTAATAAAGTGGAGGAATTTTTGCTTTTTTAATAAATATTTTGCAGATATACAACCTCTGTGTGGTTCCCATTAACAGCAGTTTAATGAGTGTGTTTCCCAGGGCCAAGCATACATTCTGGTATGGCAGTGCTAGACTGTCTACAACATACACTCAGAATGCCTGGGATAATTGTGACCTGGGCTAATGAATTGTGGAAAGATAATTTCCTCTTCCTATTTTTTCCCTTTAAACAAATTGCAGCTTCATATTTCAACCAAATGACCTTTCTAAAACTCCACAGTGACTAATTATAAGAGAATGAGGGGGCATTGACTATTAACAGAAATGAGATTAAGTTTTGCTGTAACCTTGGAAGGCAACATAGCCAATGATGTTTATAATCCAGGGTGATTAGAAGGGGGTCTCCTCCAAAGGCTGTTGTAGATTGCTCCTGGCACAGTGCAGCTGAGTGCAGCCTATTCAATGACACAAAGACAGAAGCTTAAAATTCCCTGTTTGGTTTTTATGTTGCTAATAATCTTCAATTCAGTACTGTTGAATGGGACGAGGGAAGCAAAGAGGAACAGAGAACATGGGTGATAAAGCAACAATATGAGAAAATAGAAATAAGAAAAGGTAAGAGAGAATAAACTAAGAAAAGCTATTTACTTACTCCCAGAATATTTTTTAAGAACCTACTATGTATGAAGCACAAGGTTCTAGGTATTCAGAGTACAGAATGAAAGAGACATGAAAAGTCCCTGGCTTTGCGGTATTTGCAGTTAAGTTGGAGAGGAGACAGACCAAAAGTAACAAAACAAGAAAATAATATCAATCCCAATGTGTGAAGGTATCTAAAGAAAATGAATAGGATGCAAAGATATAGGTGATACTAATAAAGCCTCCAAAACTTATAGAATTGTTTTTAGAGTGAAGCTGAATGATGAGAAGGATCCAGGCATTTCATCATTGTAGAAAAGAGAGAAAAGGAACAGTGGAAGTCTTGAAATGTAACAAAGATTAAGTATATTAATAGTACATAAAATGCTAATGGGGCTGAATTAAAGCAGCAAGAGGAGAGTGGAAAGAGGACGTGTTGAAACTATGTGTCAAATACTATATGTGTCCTTAATTCTGAGCAATGGAGTTTCTTTAGGGTTTTGAGTATGTGACGTGCCTGATTTATATTTTATGGGGAGTGGGTGGATTGGACCTAGGCAAAATTGGAAGCCAAGAGATCAGTAAGATGATTGCAACAGTGTTGGCAAGAGATGTTGATGGTGGCGGAGGTGCAGAGTGAAAGAGACATGGAAAGGTTTGACAAATATTTACAAGGCAAACTTAATATATTAGATTTACTGATGGATTGGATAAGGGGTTTAGAGAAATTGAGAACATTTCCCATGTTTCTGACTTGAGCAAGCTGGTTTATAAAATTAAATATGTCAAGTAGTTTATTGTAAGTTCTAGAGCTTTGAAAAGGTATCAATGATAGTATATTAGTCAGAGTTCTCCAGAGGAAAAAAAGACAATAGGAGAGAGAAAAAGAGAGACAAGAGAGAAAGGTATTTATTATAAGAAATTGGCTCTTGTGATTATGGAGGTTGACAAATCTCAAGATCTGCAGTCTGCAAGATGGAGACCCAGGAGAACCGATATATTGTTTCAGTCCCACTTTAAAGGCCGGAGACCATGAGAGCCAACGAGGTACTTCAGACCAAAAGCCAGCAGGTTGAAGGCCCAAGAAGAACTGATGTTTCAATTTGAGTCTGAAAGGCAGGAAACAGGTGATGTCCCAACTTGAAGGCAATCAGTCAGAAGGAATTGTTTTTCACTCAGCCTTTTGTTCTATAGAGAGCTTCAATTGATTAGATGAGATGCATTGGAAAGGGCAATCTCTTTTTTTTAAATAAATTTATTTATTTTATTTATTTGTTTTTGGCTGCGTTGGGTCTTCGTTGCTGTGCGTGGGCTTTCTCCAGTTGCTGCGAGCAGGAGCTACTCTTCGTTGTGGTGCGAGGGCTTCTCATTGTGGTGGCTTCTCTTGTTGCAGAGCACGGGCTCTAGGGTGCGGGCTTCAGTAGTTGTGCCACACAGGCTCAGTAGTTGTGGCGCATGGACTTAGTTGCTCCGCGGCACATGGGATCTTCCTGGGCTAAGGCTCGAACCCATGTCCCCTGCACTGGCATGCAGATTCTTAACCACTGTACCACCGAGGAAGCCCTGAGGGCAATCTCTTTTATTCAGTCTACCTAATCCAATATTAAACTCATCCAGATATGTCCTCATAGACACACCCAGAATAAAGTTTGATCAAATATTTGGGCAATCAGTGACTCAGTGAAACTGACACATAAAATTAACCATCACAGCTAGAAATATAAACTTGAAGGCTACAAGCATAGAGACAGGATTTAAGCCATTGGATGGATAAGCTCAGTTAAGGAAATAATACACACATACATGCGGAGCAGAGAACATAGTACTAGTGCCAAAAAACTGCATATTTTACAATTTGTACAAAGCAGGAGGAGTTGGAGAAGGAGACCAATAAGCGATGTCCTGGTTCAAAGAAAACCTGAAGAATGTGTACTAGGTAAGTCTATTTCCTATTGAATGAAATTCAAACTTTTGAGACTTTCTTTTTTCAGATTACCCATGAATTTAATCTTCTCTCTCTGTTTTTCACAGCTTTTTTTGTATTCCAGATAACATTTTCACTCACGAGAGTGAGCTCTCAACTCTTACTCTACTTCTCTTATGGTCCCCATTGTGTGCTTTCTCAAAATTATGTACAGGCATCTTATCCTTACTGAAATTTCAGCTTCTTGGTATTCATATTATTTGTTTTGTTTTGTTTTTACTTCTCCTCAGGACTGTCAGATTACACCCTCTGTAAGTTGCCACCGTGATGGCTTCAGTCAATGGGTATTGTCTTCTAAAGGTTTCTTGTGCTAAAAGTTCAGGAAAATTAAAAAGAGCATTTCCTAGACACCTTCCAGCTGGTTCTGTATACGAGTTAGATTTTTGCCCAATAAAAGCAATAGCTTGAGAGTTGGTAAGTATAAGTAAAGTTCAGGTTGTCTTCCTATCCCTTTTTCTTCTGGCAAGGAGACCTGTGATGTTAAAAACAATTGTCGTGGTTGGATAGGCATTCCAATGTCTAGACAGTGGATCTGTGAATATTGCATGACAATGACAGTCCTTGAGGCTCCCTGACCTCTAGAATATCACTGTATAACTATAGGGATATGTCCTTAATGATATTTCAGTGGTGTCCATCTGACTGCTCCCATCTTCCAACAGTTTTATACAAACTGAATTCGTATATTAAATCAATTTCTGCTCAAAATACCCAGAGGTACTTATCTTCCATTCATTGAACTTTAACTGCAGAATACATGGTAAGGATTCAATTAAGGATGCTTGAAGGAACACATGAAATAAGAGGCCAATTATGACATCGCAGTGATATTAGCTACAATGAATTCTTAGTGGGTCTTCTTTACCAGGCTCAGAGATGCTCTACAATTCAAAGATAAGAAGTGGAATACAGCTAATGATGCTGAATCAAGACTGAGACAGAGGCAATGGAGCGAAGAGGAACAGTACTTTAATAAGAGCTTATCTGTGGAGTACATGCTGGGAAATCGTGTTTCCTAAATCGTGTTTCCTAAAAAATTTATATGTGGAGTTCTAACACTCAGAATGTGATTTTATTTGGAAATAGCATTGTTACAGATATAATTAGTAAGTTAAGATGAGGTCATACTCAAATAGGGTAGGCTTTTAACCCAATATATCTGTTGCCCTTACTAGGAAAAAAATAAAAACCAAAACAAAACAAAAAGAAACCATGTGAAAATTGGAGAAATGTTGCCATAAATCAGACCACTACCAGTATCTAGGAGGAGGCCTAGGAGATCCTTCCTTGCTGCTCTCAGAGGGAGTATGATGGTCCTCCTGACACCTTGATTTTAAACTTTTGATCTCCAGAACTGTGAGATAGTAAATTTCTGTTGTTGTAGGCCATCTAGTTTGTGGTACTTTGTTATGGCAGTTCCAGGAAACAAATACATTCGGTACTCGTAAACTCTAGGTGGTTTTACTGAAATGTGGTTAGTAGCATTTCCTCTAACTTAGACAATTAGTACAGATAATAGATCCATATTTAACAAGACTTTTAGAAAATTCTGAAATATAAAGCTAAGTCATCATAAATCTGGAAATATACATTAGCAATTTTCCTATGGATTTCTTTTTAATGATTTTTACTTCCAATTATGATTCTTATGTACACGGATGATTCTACTTTATGTAGTCATTCTGATGCATGTTAGTTGTCCTTGAGAACAAGGCGTAGACAATATTATGCTCTTCATTATCTTTGTACCATCAACATACAAGGAGGAAGAGGATTTTATTGCAGTGAAAAAAACGCAAAGCACATGAAGCATTCACACAAGGCTTTTTTGAAAGGTGTAAATGTTGTAACTATGAATTCAATTATGTGATAAATCCTGATTTATACTTATTTAATTTTAGCACCACACCTTATTTTTCATTTCTAAAAGGGAAATTGGAAGAGACACATAATTGATTAAGTAAAAATTGCTTAATTAAGGCCATCATATTATAGTTGAAAATGTGTGATAAGATATATCAGGTTTCATGCCACTTTTTGGGAAATCTAGCCAATATATTTATCAGTACTTAGTAGGAGGATAAAATCCAATTTCACCCATAGAATTTTTTGTGACAGAGTGTTTATTGGCTTAAAAATAAATAACAAGTTCTTAAGATCCAACGAAGTAACAAAACTTATGTGAAGCTTTCACTCATCAAAAAAAAAAGCAGAAAATACATACATATTAGAAATATACTAGTGCATCAGAATGGAAAAGTTCTAGAAGACCAAGGCCAAAAATATCTCTGCTACAGCAGAAATTAAGTAAATCCAGCATAAAATAAAAACACAGCCACAGCTAGGTTTAAA
This sequence comes from Physeter macrocephalus, assembly GCF_002837175.3. Taxonomy (NCBI): domain Eukaryota; kingdom Metazoa; phylum Chordata; class Mammalia; order Artiodactyla; family Physeteridae; genus Physeter; species Physeter macrocephalus. The sequence goes on from NC_041224.1 coordinate 166,284,443, forward strand.
TGAGCTACAAAGACTGCCATTGGCCTGCCTTACTTTCCTGTCCTTAAAATGAGAAGAATATTATTATGAAACAGTCTTTTGTAGCTATTGAAGTCACTCTTGTTTTCTGTTTGCATTCTTAAGTTTAAAGTCTTTTTTTTTTTTTTTTTTTTTTTTTTTTTGGGGTACGGGGGCCTCTCACTTTTCTGTTTGCATTCTTAAGTTTAAAGTCTTTTTTTTTTTTTTTTTTTTTTTTTTTTTGCGGTACGCGGGCCTCTCACTGTTGTGGCCTCTCCCGTTGCACAGCACAGGCTCCGGAACCAGGCCCACCGGCCATGGCTCAGGGGCCCAGCCGCTCCGCGGCATGTGGGATCTTCCCGGACCGGGGCACGAACCCGTGTCCCCTGCATCGGCAGGCAGACTCTTAACCACTGCGTCACCAGGGAAGCCCAAGTTTAAAGTCTTGATGGGCACAATCATGAAAAAACTATGAAAGAAGACCAAACTCTCTTGAAACTAATTTCAACTTTACAGTTTTTTAACCTTCTACAAAAACACACTGGTGGCTGTAACTGCTAATAGGTGACCGAACAAACTAGAATGTTTAATTCATACCATGGCCCTGGCATTTCTCTGTAAGTTAGAAAGAATTGTGGTTCCCAGGTGATTCTGTTGCAAGTGACCTATGAAGGTCTTTTCTACTAGAGAAAGAAACAAACTCATTCTTTCCAGCTCAGATGTTGGAGTCTGTGATACACAGCACTGATTTCAAATCAAGTTATTAAAACACTTAGTGTTTAGAATAGAACCAGAAGATGGTTAAGAGGCCTTAGCCCCACTTAAAAGAGAGCTCTCTGAAAATAGACGTTTTTGTCCAAACCACAACAGACTTGGGATCAACAACAAACAGTACAACAAAGCAAAATGTGGTTGAAATGAAACAATTTGTTTAGAAATCAAATTGCTGCATCCATTTGTTTGCATTTAACCTTTTTTACAAAATGCACTTTCCTGTGTATGGGTAAAAAGACTGAGGTATAAATAATAAAAAAGACAGTCCAACTTTTGTAACCAAATTACTGAATAATGAAACCTTAGAAATTGAAAGGCGCCTCACAAATCTTAGAGGACTTATGCATGGTTTTGCTAGAAATTCTCCTTGAAAACTCACCATTTGGAAAAGTAGCCCACTGAACTTCGGAGTAACGATTATTGTAAGAAATACTTTTTCAGTATTCATTCAAAATGTCCATTTATATCTTCCTTCTACAGACCCAATTTCAAACTTCTTGTATTCATATAAATCTAATTCCTCATAAAGACTACTGACCTTCTAATATGTGAATCATAGGAAATCCTTGATTTCCAGGATTTTACAAATGAAATATTCATCAGTTGCAAGGTCCTTTGTCCTCTTTTTTTCTGACATTTTATCATACCTGGGTTTGTCTACTTCCTTCCGGAAGTATGACCTGGCAGTAGGGTTCCAGATATGGAGTGAAGTCTTCTTGGTTGTGGATACCATACTTTGATGAATGCATCTGAGGTCCATGTTGACTTCAGTGGTGACTCCATCATCCTGCTGGCTCACATTAATCTTAGAGCTGGTGAAAATGCATCTAACATTTTAAGCCATGCTGCTATTGAGCTTTGCCTCTCCCTTACTCTTTTGAGCCATATGCTTTCTGACCCAAGTGCAGGATATCGCATTCATCTTTATTAAATATCATCTTCTTAGATTCAATCCACTGTTTCAGCCTGTCAAGATGCTTTTGAATCCTGATTCTGTCATTCCTTGTATTAGTTATCTCCCTGAGCTTGTTGTCAGCCCCAGATTTGATAACAGGTCTTCTTTGTCCTCACCAAGTCAATGATAAAAATGCTAAGGGGACCAAGCCAAGGAAAGAGCAATGCTGCTGGCAGTCCTCCAAGTTGTGAATGCTATGTGGATCTGAATTTCATTCAACCTGTTTAAAATCTACTCAACCATATTAAAATTCCATACTGTATCTGATATGTAAAGATATTTTGAATCTGGTCCCTGCCTTCTTCCTTGACATTATCTGATCCTTAATCTCAGCACTTGGTACATTTCAGCCAGACTAGCAATCTTTCTGTCCCTTACTGATACGGAGCTCCTTTCTCATCTCAGAATATTTGTAATTTTTGTTCCCTTTACCTGAATTACTCTTCTCCTAGATATTTGCATGACTGGCTCCTTATTCAGGTCTTAGCTCAAAAACCACCTCCTGGAGCTGTATTTCTCAACCTTTATTTCTCAACCATTGACATTTCAAGCTGGATAGTTTTTGTCATAGGAGACTGTTTCCCTCAGTAATGTTTGGTGATTTTTAGTGTACATACACTTCTTCTATCAAATGTATTCCCAAATATGTTATTATTTGATGGTATTTTAATGGAATTATTTCCTTTTAAGCTTAACCTTTACATAAAGCTTTTAAATAATGTTTTTTAAACATATATATTTCTCAGTGAACATATTTAATACTGATTGCTAATCACATAAAATCAGGTGTAGGTCTTTTAAAAGAAATATTCTATAAAATAAAATCCATCTATTATGTACCTGGTGTTGGATTTAGGCTACATTAAGCATTTCACCTGGTTACTATATTAAATATGAATAAATGCCCTCATTTTGCCCAAATAAATTTACATATATCCTGTTTCTACAAATATAATTCCTAAAATAGAGATCCTACAAATTGACACTTTATAATTCTGTCCACTCATATCCTAATAAGCCACTGTGAATTCAAGTTAAAATGCAGGGCTTCTTACCTTTATATAGAATCAAACCCTATATATATATATATATATATATATATATATATATAGGTCAAGTTATTTAACTTATTTGACCTAGAGTAGATGACTGGGGTGATGTGGAATCTTGGTTGAATGGTGATGGTAGTAAGATCTTTGACTTTCCCCTTGCATTATTCTTTTAAACTCTTTTTTTTTTTTTTTTTTTTTTTTGCGGTACGCGGGCCTCTCACCGCTGCGGCCTCTCCCGTCGCGGAGCACAGGCTCCGGACGCGCAGGCTCAGCGGCCCTGGCCCACGGGCCCAGCCGCTCCGCGGCACGTGGGATCCTCCCGGACCGGGGCGCGAACCCGGCTCCCCCGCATCGGCAGGCGGACGCGCAACCACTGCGCCACCAGGGAAGCCCCCCCTTGCATTATTCTTTATAATCCACTGACAACCACGATTTATCATTTACTCTTATTATGAAATGTGTTTCATATTTAGTCTTCATTTCATTTCTGGCAACACTCTTTTAAACCTCAGATTTAATACAGTACATGAAAGAAAGGCTCAATCAAAGTCACAAAGCACTGAGAAGATTATACTATGTATTTAAAAATAAAAACAACACAAAATTTTAAAATATATGGTATAGGAAAGTCTGACAAAATTTTGGGTTTTCTCTGGGAGACTATTTCATTGCCTTTTAAAATAAAAAATCAAATATCAAATACAATTTTCTAATTTTTCCTCAATGCTCTAATTTTCTAGTGTCCTAAACATATCTTTAGGATTAACTGGATAAGCCATCACTCTATGGGGACTATAGTAGTATACTTCTTTACAAATTCTGAAATTTTATATGTATATATATATATATATATACATATAAAATGCAGAGTAATATAGAAGAATGTACTATAATATGGAAGTCACACACAACTGAGGGTTTAATTCTCCAACCCCTTTTTATTTTATAATTTCCTAGTGTACAAACTATCAATGGCTGACCATTGCTTATAAATCTATAGTCCTAATCTTGTATTAGATGCCCTTTACTATCTAGTGACACAGAAGAAGGAAAACGGACATTCATTAACTTACTACTATGTGCTAGGAACTTTAATACATTATGCCATTTAATCCTATAAATCTGATGAAGCAGGTATTTTATTTATTTATTTATTTATTTATTTATTTATTTATCTATTTTGGCTGTGTTGGATCTTCGTTTCTGTGTAAGGGCTTTCTCTAGTTGTGGCAAGCAGGGGTCACTCTTCATCGCGGTCTGCGGGCTTCTCACTATCGCGGCCTCTCTTGTTGCGGAGCACAGGCTCCAGACGCACAGGCTTAGTAGTTGTGGCTCACAGGCCTAGTTGCTCTGCGGCATGTGGGATCTTCCCAGACCAGGGCTCGACCCATGTCCCCTGCATTGGCAGGCAGATTCTCAACCACTGTGCCACCAGGGAAGCCCTGAAGCAGGTATTTTAAACAGTTTAAATAACCTACTCAAAGTCACATAATGAATAAATGGTAAAGCCAAATTTGAAAACCAGATCTGTTCCTCCAGATCAGTCTAGAAAATGACATAGAGAAGGAGAACAGCAAGTAGGCTAATCAGGGCCCCATTGCTGACAAGGATTAAGAAAGTTGGAAGACCAGAGAATAAACAGTCATTTGGGAAATCTCTTATTATGAGTCTGATATTACAGCCCAGCACTAACACACTTGCATGGATTAGCCAGAGTCAAGACCAGAGATCAGGGACTACAGCCGTGCTCATACCCTAAATAAAAATTAAACATTTATTCATTCAATAAATTCTTAGTTTGGTATATTCCTTAATGGCCACAAATTCCTCCCACTTCAATATGCATATTCCTTTGCACTGTGACTATGTCATTCTTCAAAACAAACAAACAGAAACAAACGAACAAGCAGGTGGTCATGGGAGTCTCCAATTTATAGCCAGTGGCCTAGAAGCACAGGTAACAACATAGACTTGCAATTAGTATCTGTAGTGGGGGCAGTCTTGTGGGACAGACCCTTAACCCATGATATCTGATGCTAATTCCAGGTAGATAGTGTCAGAAATGAGTTGAATTGTAGGGCATGCAGCTGGTGTCACAGAATTGCCTGATGTGTGGAAAAATCAACACATTTGGAATCAGTAGTGAAGTATGGTACTAAGAGTATAGGAGACAAACGAGAGTGTTTTTTCTTGAACAATCATTGATGAAAATAATTATAAAACTGTTTTAAAATAGTTCTAGCTAACTACATGTTTACACTTATCTACAAGTTTTAATCTAGTACATTCTCTTAATATAGCATGAGGAAAACCCACATTATATGTTTTAACCCTGTTTGTATATCTATCGTCTGAAAAATTCCACAGGGAGTGTAGCTGTTTACTTCTACCCTTTCATTCCCCACGATGTGGTGTTATGTCACAGGAGTTGACTCTCCTAAAATTTTATAAGTTGGGTGTAGAAAAGTCACTGGACTTGGAGTGACAAGATTTGAGTTCCATTCCCAGGTCTACAACTCAAGAGCAATGTGCTGTGGCCAGATCATTTAGTCTTCAGGTGCTACATTACGGCAGTTTAAATGACAAAAGCAGTATGACTGCAGAGGACATTTTATGATCTGGTAGCATTCTCAGTCATGCATACTAAAGCCAGAGGACAGAGGCTTCAATAACACATGACATGGATGCAAAGTATTATAATATCAATTAAGGAATGAATTATAGGTGTTTTGTAAAATAAATTTCCATCCCTAATTTGCTCATGTGAACATTCAAATGTATGTTTGATCAGAGTATTTCATCAAAGTTGAAATTACATGGAAAGGAATGGACTCCTTGTTCCCAGGAGTAGATGATGGTCTTCGTAGTATCATACTAGGACATATATAATAGTGTCATACTCAAGACCTGGCATGAAATGATCATGTGTCTAAAATGTCTTATAATTATTTTTCATTTCTCAAGCTGAGACATGTAACTCAAATTATGTTACTTGCCTTATTCCTAATTTGGAACAAATTAATCACGTCAGTCAAGCACCCATCAGGACTCTAGCAAAGTGAGGAAAACTACCACTAAGGGCGGGCAACCCAGCTGAAGGCTGAAAGGGATCATGTTCAAATCAGTATGGTTACATCATAGGCAAAAAGATGATCAAATTATGAAATAATTCCCTACCTATGAGGGAGAGTGAAATAGGTCATTAAAAAGCTGAAATAGGGCTTCCCTGGTGGCGCAGTGGTTGAGAATCTGCTTGCTAATGCAGGGGACACGGGTTCGAGCCCTGGTCTGGGAAGATCCCACATGCCGCGGAGCAACTGGGCCCGTGAGCCACAACTACTGAGCCTGCGCGTCTGGAGCCTGTGCTCCGCAACAAGAGAGGCCATGATAGTGAGAGGCCCACGCACAGCAATGAAGAGTGACCCCCGCTTGCCGCAACAAGAGAAAGCCCCTCGCACAGAAATGAAGACCCAACACAGCAAAAATAAATTAATTAATTAATAAAACTCCTATCCCCCAACATCTAAAAAAAAAAAAAATCTGAGGGAAAGGGGCAATTTTCCATGAACTTTAAAAAAAAAAAAAAGCTGAAATAGTTCATTTAAAGATCGTAGGATTCTTAATTTATTTGTGAGATGAGGGGGACAGAATCCTTGTAGATTTGAAAACATCAAGATGATTTGAATTCTAAAAGAAGGCTATACTTCACATCACTAATGACAAACTGAAAATAATATTATTAACTTTAAAAAGTGCCAGAGTAAGAAATACATAAAGATTCAAACTGAATTTAGGTAAATATCAGGATACCAAGGTCATAAGTTGACAAAGACAGCCTGGGTGAGGCAAACTTTTGAAGGTGATGTGAACATTATCTAATGTGAAATTAAGTTGTTTAAGGGTAGGAGGAGGGAGAAGGTGAATGGGTGGTGAGGGTAGGTTTGAGCAGGCTGCCACAGTGGACAGGGTCCGGCCTGGAGGCAGTTGGGGAAAGCACAGCACTACACACTTGCTGATTTTGTCCACAGGTGTCCCTGATCAGTGGTAACCCCATAATTTGCATAATACTTTGCATTAGAATATATTACACTGAAATGTATATATTTTTATTATTGAAATTTTAATAAGGAAGTCAATCACAACTATCATAAAAAGACCTAAAGAACTAACATCACACACACACAATTAATGTTTGATGATTTCATCTGCCTAGAGAGAAACTGAAACAGAAACATGTAAGAATTAAATCAAGCCCACATTTTCTTCCAAGAAAGGAGTTTTCCCCCACAAACCAGACTGTGTATAGTAAATTGAATACAGTATATGATTTTTATTCAAACACTGGCACAATTGAGAAATTGCAAGAAACATAGTCGAATAAGTCATTTAGGCATCTGCATCGAGATTTGAATCCGTTTACTCAAGGTTTACACAACAAATTTATTATCTGTTTTCTTAGGAGATGAGGGTTATTTAAGACATGGAGCTCACCAGTCCAGACAAGATCCTTGCACTGTATATTTGGATTCAGCAGGGAAGTTTCACAATTTTATTTCAAATTTAAGAGAAGTACATCATCCAGCAGCCCACAGTCTCCTACATTTGCTCTAATATGTTTAATTACTTTTATCTTAATATGCAAGACCTATGTATATTGAGCCTTAAAAAATATTCCCCTTTTGGCTCAAGGTGCTCATCAGCCATCTGGAACTGCCGTCCAAGCTTCATCCATTATGCAAATGAGGTTTAGTATTCGTCATGTTTCATCTACTGATACTAATACATTAATGTTGGATGTTACAACGCAAGCCCCTGAGAAGACATTGCCTTTTCATCAGTCATTGGCTTGAGCTCACACCTCATTACTTTTAATGGTTCTGTGGCACTTAAGGTCACTGAGCTTCTAACTGCTGCTGCCTAGGGTGTTAACAATAAAAGCAATATTCTCTGTTTAAGTGAAGCAGTTCCCCCATTTCATTCTCTTCTTCCTGTTCTTTAATTTTATTTTAATTTTTTTGTCATTATGGAATTTCCAGCACTTGGGAATAGATAAGGACTGTTTGAAGAAGTAGGGCTGTCTTTCAGGAATTTAGGTAAACAAAACCAATATTTCTGGGAAGGGTTTAAGAAGAAAAAGTCCATTGGCCTGAGTGTGTCTATATATATAACTTATATATATATATAACTTTTATAGCATTTTTCAATTATCTCTCTTAAAAATGTTTTTCCTTTTAGCATACTGTAGAGTGCTTAAAGCACTCTTGAGACAAACAGCTCAGCTTCATTCCTGGCTCTTTCACTTTCTAGCTGTGTGAGTTTAAGCAAGTTACTTAATCTCTCTGTGCCTTAGTTTGTTTTTTTATCTGTAAAATGGGAATAATAAGAGAATTTATTTCATAGGCTTGTAGTGAGCATTAACTCAATTAATATTAGTGCTTAAACACTGGCACATAATATGCGCTAAATAAGTGGTTTTTAAATCAAATTGCATTGACAATAATGTACAGATTTAGAAATAATTTTAAAAACATGATTGTGAATAAATATTCAAACTAAATTGTTAAAAATTAAATGAGAAACGCAGCACAAGTTAATGCTAATAAGCATGAATATTAATAGAATTCAATTTTCAAAGAAAAATATGTTAAAATTTATACAAAAGTTAATTTAGAAAGACTTATTAGACTGATAATTACAAAATAACTGCATATATATTTTTAAAAGCTCCCTAAAAGCACCAGATTTAGCAACATTACAGGCAATATCTTCCAAAAAATTAAAGAACAGAAAATTCCAGCAATCTGCTAACAGTCCCAAAGTCTCAGTGTGTGGGTATGTTTTTGTGTACCAGTCTTACATGAATATAGATGTAAAAATCCTAACACAAATTAGCAAACTGAATCCATCATGATATTAAAATAACATGATAATGAATTCCAAGAATGCCATACTGTTTCAATAATGAGAAAACAGTATTGTTATTCATCATATCATAAGTTAAAAGAGAAATAGTATTGGAACTTGGAATCCAAGGTGCCAGACTAAGCACATGAATTAACCTTCCTTTCCTCTCCAAATTCAGCTGATACAGAGAAAATGCTTAAGAAAATGTACATTAATAATAGCTCTGGGAAACAGGAATAGATACTAAAAACAGAGCAGAAATTTGAAGGATGGTAAGGTACTTTCTAAACAAAGCCTCAGAGGTAGAAATAAAGGTCAATATTAATATATTTGATTGTAGACATATTCAAAAATTATTTAGTATCAGGAAAATATAAGCCATATTAGAGGGCAAATAAGTAGCTCAGAAACATATTTGCAAGTTGCATGACAAAGGATTAATTTTCTTTTTATACCAAATCACTTAATAATCAATAAGCAAAAGTAAAGCTCTCTAACATACACTGCTGGTCTCATTAAGCAGGAACTGTGTACTTCAGTGAGAAAAATATTCAGTATATATATATATAGGGCTGCTAACACTCACAATGAGTCACAAAGAAACATGTTCACAAACACGTGCACACATACAAACATGTGCAAACATTCAAATACAAGCACATATCAGTACATGAAAAATTACTCAACATTGCCAATGAACTGTAAATTACAATAAGGCAACGTATTTTCCCAACTCACTTAAAAAAGAGAGAATAACAATGCACAGATTGAAAATAGTTTGAGGGAAATAATCATTACATGTAAATTAGGCAATGTACAACAAAAATAATCAATACTCTGACCCTGGGTTTCCACTTCTAGGAAATTTCCTGAAGAAATATATCTTTGAATACAATTTTTAATAGAAAATATTGGAATGTACATCAACATCTAAATTTAGGAAACATAATGTTAGTATATTATGATACTTCAATGCAATACAGTACTATGCAGTCACTGATAGGATGATGTGATTGGACACATAATTACTTATATGTAAGTACTTTCATACTGTAGTAAGAAAAATAATATTAAGTATTATCTATAAGTATTAATATTATAGTATTAAGTAAAATAAAAGGTTGCCAAACAGTATCTATAGTATCTTATATATGTAATGGATTGTCATTATTCACAGAAGTTATGTTCTATAATGTCACTTCAAATGCTGAATTAGTGAATATTAAACTGCTACTTTCAGGATTAGGATTAGAAATACAGGATTAGGTTCCTGCAAGCCCCTGGTCACATTTTTGTAACCTAAGTGCATAACCTTGTTCTATGTATGTTTCTATTATTACATATATTTATTTATTATCTATTATACATACATCGATATACGTATATATTTGTTGATCCCTTAAGTGAACTCACAGCCATCACTTATGCCTGAAGGAAGTTTATCTAACACATATTTTCTTGATAAGGCTTATCACAACCTTCATGCACTTAGGAACTCTGGACAGTACTTCATCACTACACTAGAAGGTTATTTCAAATATGAAAATCATCAACAGAAAACTATGATAGCAAGTAGAAAAATGTTCAAACACAGAATTCATGAATAATGATGACCAACTATATGTATTAGTAAAGACCTTTTTGGATGGAAGTGCCACAATATGTCAGTTTAAACTAGATAGATTTAAAAAGAAATTTATTACACTATAAAACAGGAAAATTCGTGGTATGAAACTTGCTTTAGGTACACTGGACTTGAGGATAGCCGCGTCTAGCTCCTCGTTTCTTTCACCCTCTTTGTTCTGCTTTTAGTTCATTGAGGTTACAAGGATGGCTGGTAGCCTCTGCAACATTTCATTCAAGGAGCTCAGTGAGTATACTTGAAACAGTGTGTCTCTTTCCCAATATCTTCAACAAGAGTCACAAGCAGTGATCATGGGAGCGTGAGCCATCACATGCCTCTCTCTGAAACTAGGAAGTGGAGTCAGAAGTGCAATGAAGGAGCTTGCCTGGGACTCAAGCCAGAAAAGAAAAGTACACTTCTACCAACAGAGTGTGATGGAGAGAGAGCAAGTTACGAATATTCTTGAGGCCTTGGGTCCACTGTTTTGAAGCAAGCTTTACTCCATGAATTTCCCTATTTTGTGACCTAGTGATTTTCCTTTAGCTTAAACTAGTTTAAGTGGACATATTGTCTCTGCCACCTAAACAGTTCTTACTAAAACCACAGATCGAGATTGGGAAAAGAGGTACTCCTCAGAGAACAGGGATAATCTATTACCCTATCTTTTCAGATAATTTCAGGGAGTATATGCACACCAGAAAAGATACATGAAATATGCCTTGCTAACTTTGGATGGAGGGATTTTAAGTGACTTACGTTTGTGTGTTTGTTTATTTGAATTTTCTTTCTTTTCTTTTTGGTCTAAAATAAGCATAAATTATTGGTGTATTGGAAAAACATCATAACTAAAATATAATCTTTACATTAAAGTTAGCAGGGGAGAAGTTAGGACGGAGCTGACGTTTTCAATATTCGTATCATTAGACTTGTATCTTGTGAGACATGTTGGGTGAAGAGTTAGCCTCTACTGAATGATTTAGCAATCTTTTTGGTAAGGCTAGCTGGCCCAAGTGCCTGGTACATCTCTTTCTCATTGCTGGAGGCCAGCTGTGCTGATATTCAGAGGTGTGAAATGCAAATAATGTCACATATCCATTCTAAACCTAATTATATTCAAACAAATATGTTTTCAGAAAAAACTTATTTTTAGTCAATGTTCTCAGAGTGTGGCCCTGAACCACCTGCATCACAATTACTGCAGTATTTGTTAAAAATTGAAGTTACTACATCCAACATTAGACATTAGTGAATCAGAATATTTGCTGTTAGGGTATTGGGGTGAACATTTCTTAGAAGTTATATGATAATCATTATATCTTCCACATTTTATAAACCAATGATCTAGTGTGATAAAAACTTACTGTCTTCATAAGAATATATCCTGAACTAAAATTTACTTAAATTAATGTTCAGAAGTAAACATTATTAGAGTCACTAAAAGCAAATATCTTCATGTTCATGTACCATAGGTGATTCTCAATGGAAAGCAAATACCATGTCATACTCAGATAGAGGGGAAAAATTAAAAATAAAATATATCTTCTCAAAGGTAGAATAAACATTTTTATTTTCAAAGAGTCAGCTCTTAGAGAAAAATATGCTGATAGGCTTTAGTATTCAAGGAAAGTAATAGAGTAAAACAATGATTTTTCTGCCTTCAAGTAGAAGAAAGAAACATCTAAAAACATCTGGAGATTGAATTACAGGTAGAACTAAAAGAAAATGGGCCCTGAGTTAAAATTCCAGCAAGTAAGTGAATCTAATGCTACTGAATTTGGAAACTAACTTTCATTACAATATATTTTGATTATAATCCGTGCCCTGAGTTCATGCATTGCAGGATGCATGGTATCAATTTTCTGAGTTATTTTTATATCATTCCACAAAACCGGAGGTTGCATCTGAATGAGTAGAGAGAATTGGCAACAGAGTTGTATCTAAGAATTGATTCAATGATAAAACATATTGGAAAACAATTTATAAAGTGTTACGTGTTTTTTAAATATTGTACAATATTATGTCATTGCATTTTTTTAGTAGGCCTAAAGCAGATCTGTCTCTTAATATGATACCAGAGTGCTTTTCAAAACACTGAAACTAAGACCTTTTAAAATATTAATAAGTATCATTAAAGTTTACCATAGGAAATGTTTAAGAATAGAAACAAATGTATAGCATTTAGTCATTCATTTAGCAAACAATTCTGAGTTCTTGCTATGGACCAGGCACTATCAATGTTTTTTGAGAGGCAGTTTCACAGGGAGGCAAAGTAATAGATAAATATATTGCAGGGTATATATGCTTTGATGGGGGCCAGAACAGAAAGCTATGAGTCTACGTATTAGGGGCGTATACCTCAGACCTCCAGGGTGAAGGAAAATTGTCCATAAAAGGAATTATTGATATCAAGCTGTGCAAATTGAGAAGTAGTTTACCAAAGTCATAATGGCTAGTGACTGGAGATTATGAGTCAAGGACTATTGGGTGTGGTATGGCTGGGAAATAGGTTTTGAATAAGGGCGTGTTGAGAGATAAACCTGAAGGTTGGTGTCGGATTTCTATCCTCAGGACAATGGAAGACCTTTGAAATCTTTTAACCTAGGGAACTAGATAATTTAGAACAGAGATTAGGACAACTGTTCTATAAAAGGCATATAGTAAATACATCAGGCTCCTTAGACCATTTGCTTAACTCTGTAGTACAAAGGCAGCATAGATAAGATGTAAGCACAAATGATCATACCTGTGTTACAATAAAACCTTAATTACCAAAACAAGTAACTGGCTGGGTTTAGCCCATTGGCTGTAGTTTGCCAACCGTTGATTTTGAAGTTCACCTTGGCTGAAGAATGAAGAATGGATTTAAGAGCGAGAAGGCAGAGGATATTGCTGCAAAAATGCAAGTATAAGAGTCATAATTAAGAGAAAAGCAGCGTATGAATGGATTAGAAGAAGATGAATACAGGACACCTTAGAAATTTAAAAGATGTAGGAGTTGGTGGTATGAAGGATGTATATGGATGTGATAAATGCAGGTAAAGGATGGCTTGGGCACTGGGAAGGTGTAGATACTGAGATAGAAAACATAAGAGCTGGAGCAGGATTGGAGTTGAGTGGAAAAGAAATGGTTTTTGTTGTATACTACATGAAATCTAAGAATCGTGATATCCAAATAGAGAATAATGATGTCTATTAGGTCAGAAACTCAGGGCAGAGATCTTGGATGCAGACATCATTTAAATGCTCCAACTCCAGAATTCTTCTATCTATAAGAATATTGAGACAAAGAAATACCTAACACAAATAAAAAAATAAAAAAACACAACACCATCAAAAGTTGAAACCTATATTCTGTGGCACATCAATGTGAGGGAGGTAGTAAAGGAGGTTTCCACTGAGAAAATAATTGGAATGTTGAATGGCATAGAGTAAAAAATACTTTTGCATTGCTGTAGACTAGAGTACTTGAGGGCAGCTTTTTTTTTTCGTTTGCTAAGATGCTAAGATGATCTTTATTATAAACCTGACCCAATACACTAGGAATGTTAAAATGTGATTATTTCCCATGGATTCAATTTGAAAATGCCAGCCTGGTGGTACTGAAAGCAGCCCACCTATTTCACTGACAGACAGCTTTAGATATTGAGGTAGAAGATTTCAAGCCAATGATGAGAAGACATTCTCTCGCTGATAATGACAATGTTTATTAAAATTAACTCTATTGGACATTAATATAATAAACACAACATTGATTATGTTATTGGGTATACTCTTCCTTTTTTCTTCACATGACAAAAAATATAAAATTTCCCTAAATAGTTTTTCTGTATGCTAGAATTCCATGATAACATGTTTCATGACTGCACGGATTTGGGACATAACAGAGTTCAAATAAAAAGCTCACTGAAGCACAATTACATTTAGCAAATACCACAAATATGAGTGTTAAAGTTATTCTTATAAAGGTATGCAGTGAAAAATTTTCACCATATAGGTTTAGATTTTATTTTACATAAGTGAAGTTATAGCAATTTCCAGGGTCGTTTTTCTAATTTGTCTGCAGCTTAAATTGCATTGCATTGCCATTTTATTAAAAGTGTGAATGTTGTGATCCTAAACAGTTTATCTGACTGTTGTGATTCTTAATGTTGTATAACACTTGAAGATATACTTGTTCACAACCCAAGGCAAATATTTTATCTCCTGCTTAGTAAAATTTTCATACTTTTACATTAAATGTATATAAACAGCCAAGAATAAATGTGAAAGGTCAAGGAAGATCTTCCCGTACCGGGGCACGAACCCGTGTCCCCTGCATCGGCAGACGGACTCTCAACCACTGCGCCACCAGGGAAGCCCCTGTTGTGACTCTTAATGTTGTATGACACTTGAAGATATACTTGTTTACAACCCAAGGCAAATATTTTATCTCCTGCTTAGTAAAATTTTCATACTTTTACATTAAATGTATATAAACAGCCAAGAATAAATGTGAAAGGTCAAGGAAAATGTTTCAGTGTTTATTAGAGAACAATATACTATATTTACCTTCCATGATCATTATCTCTATTCTCACTTATTCGGAGTTGAAAAAGTGGTATTTATTTTTTACGTCACAGAAAACAGTCAACTGACTACTACTTTGTGTAGAATGTAAAGTTGCCTCTCATGACTTGAAATGATGTTTGAATAAATAGAAGTCAGGAATTTTATTGTCAAATGCACTGTTATTTTATTCTGAAAGTTAAGAAGATAACAGAAGTGAATAATGGCTATTGATGCAGTTAGCAGTGGCCCTAATATGATGCTTATTCACTGGGAAAGGACTCACTGAGTTGAATTTTATACATGTATTATAAAGGCTTGTGAAATCAAATAAGGTATTCCAGATGGAAGATTAGCATGTCTTGCTGAATATTTTATGACACTGTTAAGTGCAAAGTCAATGAACAGTACCAGAAGAAAGAACCTATCTATAAATCAAAAACAATTTGCAATGAATCATAGGAATTTTTTACATGATAAATGCAATTAAAATATGCCATCAGGGATTTAATTACAACCAAGGTTCATGATTATACCTCTCTGCTTTCTCCCCCAAAACATGCTTTTCTGCGATCTACAAGACTTTATCATTATGGAGTGTATCATTCACTGAATGCTGTACCTCCTGTCATGGATTTTGTTTTGTTTTGTTTTGTTTTTTTGTGAATATAGAGCTTGGACAGATCAGTCTTCAAGAAATATTTGAAAGTCACATGTCATAAAGTGGTATCTCTCATAAACCCATATTAAGAATGGTGAACTTTGTGCCACTTTTCTATTTATATTTTCCCCAGTGAAGTAATCACATTTTCAACCTTTCTCTAAGCCATCCAAGAAAAATATAACCTAGCTAAGCATTAACAGTAATTTCAAAGTAGTCAGATATTCAAGCAAAAATCTCACCTCTGTTCAAAGATTGAAGGTTGGCCTTCATGACTTTGTCCCAGATTAGCCTATTAAAACCTGGAGAAACTGATGTGCACAAGATATGGACTCTTTAAGAATTTTATGCAAATGGTTTTTCTCAACTGATCTGCTCCAAATTATCTCCTTAATTCTTTCCATACTTAAATTTGACAACATTCCTTATTTAGTAAAATATTTCTAAGAGCATTGAATATGAATTCAGAATAAGAAAAATCTTGAAGTTGAAAAAAGTCTTTTGATGTCACTATCTTTAACAACATGAAATGAATCAAGTTTGCTGACAAATATTAACTGTTGCCTGTACTTTTCTTTGTCTCTTAAATATAATTCATCTGGCTATTATTTGTAGAAGCACATTTTGAAATTAAGCATAGAAAATTGCAGTCTTTTAAATTTTCTGCATTTACTACATATTATCAGAGCTAATTCAACTTTATTCATCCTACTGAAATTGAACTCGGTTTTATATTAGTGCTTAAAATGAATTCCAACTTGGAAAATCAATAAGAAACTTGTAAATACTCTTTCTTACCCCAAGTTCTAGATAATTTTGGAATTCACAATGCATGCACAGGTTGTTTAATACCATTCAAATTTTCTAAAGAGTAGTTTAATTTCATCTGGACTAATGGCAAACTGTATACAAAATAATTCAGAGTTAATCCATGTGCCTCGGAAGAGCAGTATGTGACTAAGAAGTCTGGGTTAAAAGAGAAAAGAAAGCAGATGTTAAAAATAGAAAAAGATAGCGTTTAGAGTTCTTTAGTGATATTATCACTTAATCCTTCACCTGTGCAAACTTGTGCTAAAATCCATTCCAGTGTTTCTCAACCCTTGCAGCATTCATCATAGAAACCTAGAATATTTACTTACCCAAATCATGGAAAATACTAGCTAACACATAGTTAGGTACAATTTCTGCCCAGAAATCTTCAGGTGGCAATGGTTTACATGGTCCCAAAGCCTGACAAAACCATGTAGGGGTGTAATGGTGATAAATATAAATATAAAACACATATGTATATATACATGTATATATATGTATATAAAGCTAGATATGTATTTTATATTATGTATGTATAGATAGAGATACATACAATGAGAAAGAGAAAGAGAGAGAGAGAGCTATAGCTATACTTGTCTAAATCTATATGTATTTATTTTCATCTCATGCTTCCTGGTGTTTTCAAAGTAAATCACTCTAACTTAAGCATGAATTTGACCATTTCCAAATCCAAATCCGCAGTGGTCATATAAATATGTCCATGAAATTTTAAAAATTACCTTTATTTTTCAGACGCACAAGTATGAACAATTGAAAATATTTTAAATAAGCTTTAAAGATATATAACAAATAAAATAAGAGGTTTAGATAATTGTTTGGAAAATTTCCATTACAATGATGTGAAGCCTCAGGAATATATTCCTGTATAAAAGTTTATATATTTTAATACTTTTGAATAACATAATCATGAATGCTTTAAAAGCATTCAATGTGATTGAATAAATCACCATTACATATGCAATAATAAAATCATTATTTGTTGTTACTCATAATTAGGTCTGTGTGTCAGTTCTACAAAGCATTGATTTTTATGTTTATTTCATAATTATCATTGGAGGAGATGACCCACTTTAACAAATTAGTTAGTGCCAACGAAGGGCTAGACCAGAGGTGTGTGGTTATGCTTTAGTGTTGACCAGAAGGTAAGTCATCATGAAGCATAAATCATGTCTTTGATTTCATCTTCATCTTCATCAAGCTCCTTCTTTCTTTTTGATATCGCCACTCTCTTTTATTTTCTGCAAAATTTTTCTCTTCCCTTAATGTTAATTGAACATTTCCTCTCTCACTTACTCTAAGGCAACTTGTACAATTTTCACAACTGACTCATAGGTTAGGCACATTTCCCCCAATTTCAAAGATGAGAGAATGGAGACAATGCAGTTACTGACCTGTCCAAGGTTGTACAGTATTAAGTATCAGAGATTTGAATCTAAACAGTTCTGTTGGATTCCTATCCTTACAGATCCAGTCTGGACATTTATTGTTAAAAATATTATTTCTTTCCTTTTCCAACTCTTTCTATGTCATAACCATTCAAAAAAGAACTAATGGGTTAATGGTTGATCATTTCTTTCATAAATAAAATACAAATGCAATTGTTTATACTGTGTGTTGCAGTTAACAGCTCTGAGGTTATTTGCATGCTTTAGTAACCATCTTCCTGACCCATTCACCCAGCTTCAAGGTTGCTTTTTTTGGAGCTCTCTAGCTTTCTAACACTGGTTTATCCCTAGAGGGCAGCTGTCAGGCACAGTCTTCCTAGTGGCTGAGATTGAGCCCTGAGTTGGCAGAGTGTCACTAAGCAACTTGTTTCTCCTCTTATCTTGCACCTTACACTTGCAATGGTGTTAACAGTGTCACCACCAGCCCATGCCCATAACCACTCCAAGTGTCAGCTTCTTGACTGACAAGTTTGCAAATCCTTCCCCATGTAGTTCTTGTCCTCAGAGTTACAGACCTTGGATAGTGATGCATCTACTGAATGTCATTGTAAGGTGCCAGAAGGTTGACTCTAAGACTAGATTTCCTTTCCAATTTTACATTTTTTATGTTTTTCTAATCTGTTTTATTTTTTATTTAATTTTATTTTTTTTTATACAGCAGGTTCTTATTAGTTGTCTATTTTATACAAATCAGTGTATACATGTCAATCCCAACCTCCCAATTCAGCCCACCAGCACCACCACGGCCCCCGCCCCTGCTTTCCCCCCTTGGTGTCCATACGTTTGTTCTCTACATCTGTGTCTCTATTTCTGCCTTGCAAACCAGTTCATCTGTATGCTCTGCATGTACTGCTTCAATTTTATTTTTGATGAAACTTTGTAAAATCTATCATGGAAACACCTTTTGTTTTTTTCACGACCCACATCAGTCTCAAAATCATTTCCCTTTCTTCCAATTTTATGGTTAAGGTTTCAATGTAGCCTTATCATTGTATTTCTTTCTTTTCTACATTATAATTTCTGCTATTATATATTTTAAATGTTCTTCTATCATTTATGTTTTAAAAAATAAACCACCACCACCAACAAATGATTTGATCCTTAGGAGTTGGGCTAGGTTTGGAGTAATTTTTAATGTTATCAGAAATTTGAACAATTGTGTTGGGACATCTTCCCTTTTAGGCCCAAAGCCACAAACATTTCTTATTATTTATGTAACCACATAGCAGCAATTCTCTATATTATCTGTTCATCCCACTGCTAATGCCTTCATTGAAATCCCCACTGGCACTTGTCAGCACCCTCACCTCACTGGTACAGACTCTACCTGGTACCGATTAGGGTTCTTGGCCTTCCCCAATCAATAAAAATTGATAAGAGGCCAGGCAAGAAATTCTGGCCAGGCTTTACTGCGGCCCCTGCTGCAGCAGTGGGGAGCAAAAACAAGTAACATTTTCCCTACCTCACTCCCTAAGGGGGATTAGCTGGCTCCTTATACGTAGTGAGGGTAGGGGTGTGTCCAGGGGTCGGGACGGAGCGGTGGCTTAGGGGGTCTGCCCACCCCTTTGGTGGTGTTGAGTGTAGGGGGCATGCGCAGTACCCTGCTTTTGCTCCTGGCTCTTCAGAAGTGGCAGCTGGGTTTTTTTCTTTTTTTTGGTCTTTTTGTATCTTGTCCATAATTTGCCCCAACTGTACACGCAAACAGTTGTTTTTAGTCCCTTGTAGTTTCTTGGTATTTTGTTGCTGGAGGAGAGGTTTGCCCAGGTGCAAGCACTGCAGCAGAGGGTCCCAGCCTGTCTTATACCCACACTGTTTCATCCTCCTGGATCTATCTTTCTAAAATAGCTGATCATTTTATGATGCTGGCCCCTGTATAAAATCTAACATCATTTCATACTTCCTAAAGGACACAGATTACAATCCTTCATTATTTGTTCCCCAAATATTTTCCCAATAGATCTAATAAAACATTTCAGTCCTTGTCTTACCACTTTCTGGTCACCCAAAACCCAGTTAACTGCTCTCTCCAAATCAGTTTCTCTTCTGCAAATAGAGACTCTCCACCTAGTATATCTGGCTCTGACAGTCTCTTACCAAAAAAATTCCCCTGATTCCCATAAACAGAAGGGTACCACTCTAAGTGTGCAGGATGGCACAGCAGCCTTACTCTTCTCCACCCCACTCTCTCATTATTTGCCATCAATCCAAGCTGAACCCGTTGAAGTTCCTCAAACTCAACTTCTCTCAGCTCTAAGTCTTTGTCGTGCATATACTGTGTCCACTGCCTGTGTCTTTCACAAACACACACACACACACACACACACACACACACACACACACAAAATACCCTCATCTGGAAGAATTCCATTCAGTTTAGGCATAGTATCCTCCAGTAAGCTTGGTTGTTATTATGGTTCTTAAAATTTCCTTGTTTGTTTTTTTTCAGCAGTCATCACAGTGGATTATAATAATCTATACCTGTTTCTTCATTAGAACATAAGCTTCTTTAGGGCAGTGCTGCATTTTGTTTTTGACATTATTTACCCATTGTCTCAAATGATGTCCAGGATAGCACCAGTTCCTGGTAAACATTAGAGATTCAAGTACTAAATGAAGGAATGACTGTAAAAGAAGGAGTAATTCTCACTGCTCTAATTTCACATCTGTCAATTTGTTCCTTTTCCCTAACAACTTACCTGCCAGACTCTGGAATGAAATTTGTTTCCTATTTCCAAATACACTGCAACTTTTCTGTGTTTATACGCATGGATTCCCCTCACTTATCTCCATCTGGAGAACTCCTTCAACCCTCAGCACAAATATCATCTCCACCATGAAAACTTTCTTATCTACTACAGTAGCTCCTTTTTTTGTGCCCCCATATATTTTGCATATGTTACTGCATTTTATTTTACTGATTTATGTATGTGTCTTCCTTCTTTGCTCAGCTTTAGAGAATGATGTGTTCACCATATAACATTCAATTTCTAACACTGTGCTGGACACATATTAGGTGTTTAATAAGTAATTGATCAATATATTTGAACAACTGTCAGATGGCTTCTGACTTGAGACCAAGATTCTAACTATGTAGGATGTTATCTGTATGTGTAACTATTCTCATACAATATAGGCGTTATTATTGATTCCTCAGTATAAAACATCTCAACTTACGTATTTGAAATCGTGCATTCTCATCTACAGACATTACTTCAGTTCTACAGGGACCACCTCTTATCTTATAAGAATCATTAAAAAAAACTAAAATTTTTTTTGCATCAATTTTATGGATATGCACTTATGTTCCCATACTACTTGTTTCGATATCTGCCTTTAATCCTTGACTATTTTCTTAGGAACTGGGGCTACTTAGACTTTCTTTCATTTGATTTCAGTTTTTTTTACATCCTAGAACTGTAACACCCTACCTTATCCATTAACTAATTTAATAATTAAATGCAGAAAACCTACTGTGTGCCAAGTACTATTCTAGGTTAGAGATACATTAGCAAATGTAAATAGATAAAACTCTCACTGTTATGCATCTTACATTCTAGAGAGAGGAAACAGACAATAAGCAAAACAAAGAAGTACATTACATTGTTTCTTAGAAGGTGATAAATTTTATCTCATAAATTAAATTGGGGTGGGGTGGCAGGAGAGTAGAGATGGTGTGGTGGTTGAATTCAGAATAGAATGGTCAATGAGGGTCTTGCAGAAAGTAATTTTGAGCAATGACTTGAAAGGAGTGAGGTGGGAGCCCTGCAAATTCTGTGAAAATTACAAAGTAGAGAATTATAATACATGCAAATACACTCAAGCAGCAACACATTGGGTTATTCTAGGAAAAGAAAGGAGGCCACCATGTCTAGAATAGAGCAAGAGAGGAGAAAGTTATTAGAAATAAGAACAGAAAAGCAACAAGAAGATAGGAGGTCTTCAAAATTTTGAACAGAGAAACAGAAGAATTTAACAGAATCACTCAGGCTATTGTGTTGACAGTAGACTCCAGGGTGGAAGGCAGGAGACCAGTCAGTGGTTGAAAGCTATAATCTAGTCCAGAGATGATTGTTGCTGAGACCATGGTGGTTGTGGTGGAAGTGATGAGAGGTAGTAAGAATTTGAATATGCTTTGAAGATAGAACAGAATTTGTTATGAATTGAATGTGAGAATTTAAAAAAAGAGAAGAGTCAAAAGTGGCTACAAGTCAAGTTGTCCTGAACAATTCATAAATGCAATTTCTAATAAACGTAGGAAAACTTGTTCTGGGAAGACAGGAATATCAGAAATTTGGTTTTCAATGTGGTGAGGGTGAGATATTTGTTAGACGTGTTACACACGTAAGTGGAGAGGTCAAGTAGACAATTTTCTATGAGCCTAAAGTTCAGAGAAAAGATACAAAATGGAGGTAAACTTTGGATACACAAGCAGTATTTAAAGCCATGAGATTAAATGTGAGAAGATATGAGGACTGGTTTCTGTCTTATTTGAAGGTTGGGGTCAGTGGAAGAAGAATCATCATAGTAGACCATGAAAAAGCAGCCAGGAAGGAAGAACATCAAGAAAGTGCATGGTGTTACAAATAGAAAGGAGTGGAAAATTGTGTCCAAATGTGAGCTCAGGTGAAATGAGGACTGGAAAGTAACCATTGTAATTGGCTGTGAGGAGGTTACTGGTGACCCAGGAAAAGCGTTTAATGAAAGAGTAGAGACAAACCGGATTGTAGTTTGTTTCTGTAATTATTTCATTAATACTGTGGGAAGAATTGAATCTTATCAGTGTTTACTCACGTTTTTGGCATTGCTCCCCTGAGTGCTCTGCAGTTCAGTGAAGTAACATACTGTACATATGTAACTAAATTGTCTTTGATAAAAATAGTATAAACAATAAGACAAAAGGGGGACATGGCTGCATGGTATTTTTAAGAAGAGAGAGAATAAGAGACAAATTTAAATAGTTGAAGGGTTACTTCCATCATACCCAAGGAGACTGCTGTCTAGAGAAGGTAGACAGTGTACAGCTGAACACTTTGTGCAATGCATAAATCCTAGAGAAGCCATTCATATCATAGTGACTGTGAATGACACGATCCAGGGTTGTACAGGTTAAATCTGGAATGATTGTACATGATGGCTCTGCTCTAGACTGGTATGGGATGGAAGACATACATCTACTGTTGTTTTAGCTTCAATTTTCATGTCTCATGTTTGAGCATTTCCTAGCATAAAATAGGATTCACCAGTTTAAACAAATGTATTTTTCAAATAGTATGTAAATTTAGTCCAACTTCTTTGGAATGCAGAAAACCACATATTCTGTTTTATCATAGCATTTTAAACTGTGGTAAGAATAAGTTTTAATGATTTGCCTATGTATCAGCCTTAGAACTTAACTCCTTATAAGATGAATGTCTCTATCTCATACCTCCTCACTGGTCAAACTCTGGGATTGAGATAGTTTAATCACATTTTTTCATCCCATGATTCACCAGATGTGTCAAACCCTCATGCTTAAATGCATCTTTCAATCATTCAAGAACCCATGTCTTTATCCTATATATATATCCACTCAATAAATAACTCCTAAACCCCTAACATACACCAGACTCTAAATGTTAGAGATTCCAAGAAAATAAAAACATGATATCCATTGTTTTTGCTGTTAGGTTATCTCCTGTTGTGCAGCAACTTCTCCCCAAACTTTTAAAGAACAACCATTTTACTATATCTTATGATTTAATGGATCAGGAAAGGGTGCAGGGTTCAGCTGAACCATTCTTCTATTTCATGTATCCGAGACTGATCGTTTGGTAATGTTCAACTGGGGTCTTTGTTAGTTTAGAGGGTTTAAGACAGCTTTATTCACATTCCTCAGGCTTGGAGGGGTGGCTGGAAGGCTGGGCTTGACTGGGTTTTACTCTCAGTAGTCTCAGGTCCTTTCAACATGCCCTCTCCAGAAGGCAGGAGGACTTCTTTCATCATAACTCAGGAGTCTACAAATGAATGGTTCAAGAGAAAGGAAGTAGAAGAGAAGTTTCAACTCCGGGCCAGCAAACTAGCTCATCCCTTCTGATGTATTCTTTTGGTGAAAGGAGTTACATACCCTTCCTAGATTTAAGTGAATGGTACATAGACCACTACTCTCAGATGGGTTGTGCAGCAAAAGTTCTGTGGCTGTTTTTAATCTGCCACAACCACTAATCTTTTCATGAAGAAAGTATATTTATTAACACAATGCATTACAATGGCTGAGAAAAGAATTACTGACAGTCTAGGGAGTGGTTGATAAGATCATTTTCTTCTGCCAAATATATCTGGAAAGCCTATGTTAGGGCTTAAGTGACAAAATATTTGCTTTGCCAATCCAAATATGGAAAAAGATGGAGGAAATTCAAGCCTTAAATTCTTTCCACTTAATTCTCTGCTCGTTAAAGGAAGTGTTTCTGAGAAGACAAAGACCACCAACATAATCAACAAAAATGTGACACTTCATTTTCAAGATCTCCTCCAGTTCTAAATAACTTATCTCACCTTATAGTCCTTTAAAATTGGGACTATACAGCAATGGAATAGCGAGATAACCACCTGAAAAATGCAAGCAAGCAAAATGCCCTCTGCACGGTGACCCTGCCTGGAGTGAGTGTGAAATGGAGACATAAATCTATTGTTCCTTATGAAAAAAAGGAGTCATTTTGTGGCAATTGAAGACAAGATAATTGCAATATTATATTAGGCCCCCAACGTCTTACACTCCTTAATGACCCAAAGTCAGGCTGTGGAAGAAAGATTGGTAGGACATAAATGTCAAAGGTTATAAGAGTCTATATAAACAATCCATGATTCTACTGAAGTATTTTAAAGCAACCTGTATCTGTAAAAGAATTGCTAGAAGTGTTGTTGTATATCCACTATGTAGCCGTATGTGAAGCTACCATCGTTAGCAGAGAAGAACATCAGAGTAGAGCTTTATTATTTTAGGAATAAATGACTCACTGCATTTAGAAGGCAAAAATTCTAGAATTGTTTCTACTCCAAAATCACCAGAGCAAGACTATTTTTTGTGTGAGGCTTCACTACCAATATCCTCTTTTAGACACCGACTGATGATTTTGTATTTTCATGAGGAATTAAACGTGTAGTGAAGTAAGATTGACTTTTAGATTTCTTGAATTTTCAGAAGTGACAAAAAAAGAAAAAAACAACAGCTCAGGAATCCTAAATGGAGTAATTTTGGTTGTTGTTGTTGAGGTATTCAGATCCTTATAGCATCAGCTTTACCTTTCCTGAGTATGCTATTTAAAAAAAAAAGAAAAAAGAAAAACAAAGAGATATACCACAGTAGGAGAGAATCCACTAAAAGAAGATAGCTATATAAATTTTCTTGTAATACAATAAATTATTTTAATGAATTATGCATTTTTAAAGATTTCTTTCCGCAACATGAACAGTCTTGTAAAAATGATCTACTTTCCTATGAACATGATTACATACAGAAAATGTATGTGTGTAGCAGTGCAAAACCATTTTTAACTAGCTTGTTTTCAAAATTAGAAGTTTGATTATGAATTATTATACTTCTTTTAGCATTTTTATAATAGAATATGAATTAGAAACTGAGAAGTGTCCCCTCTTCCTAAAAATATACTGAATTTTAGCTTAAAGGTATTTGATATCTAAACCATAGCTCTGACAGATAACATTCTTTTTACTTTGGTCAAGAGGTTATAAATAGTAGTAAAAGATAAAGTTAGAGAATGCTCATGGTGTCATCAAAATATAGTATTTTCTATTTACCTAGCAGTTTACATTTTCTAAAGCTTTTGTCAACTCTTCGATTTCATTTACTTCTCACATATCTCTGTGAAACAAGTTACAATAAGTACTTTGGTGTGAGTTGTGTTTTTCAGATGAAGACACTAAAGCACAATGACACAATCAAATTGGCAAAGACAAGTTTGAACTAAATGTCCCCCTCTGCTACCAGGGTTCTTACCTGCGTGAACTAATGTAGCATTCAGTCCCTCATGCTTTTGAGCCCAATGGGTGCTACACAAGTTGCCCCCTGCTCTTCTATATTTTAGTGCCAAATGTTAAGTATATGCTTAAATTCATTCTAAATTGCATCTTACGATACTCAACTAGAGTTTGCCACTATTCAGATATGGTTGAGACTGGGAGAATCCTCCAATCAAGAACAAAAACCACTACACCCTTTATTTATGTTCTAACCAAAACCCAGATACATGACAGAAACATTTATTATTCACCAAATATTGGATTCCTCTACCTTTTGCAAGCTCCTTTGAAGTAAGATAATGGTCGTATGATTTTTGATGGCCAATTGAAATAGGAGCCAAACTGACATGTGCTATTTCTGGATCAGTGCAGTTAAGGAGGTGATGAGTATGGTGCTGTTTCCATTACCCAGTTGCATGTACCAAATTGTAGAGTTTTAAGATGGAGGAGGATGACCTGACTTGCATCAGGCTGAGACATGAGCAAGAATAAACCAACATTATGTTAAATCACTACATTTTCAGGGGTTTGTCTATTGCAGCATCTAGCCTTAAATGTTCTAATGAATATAACATAGTACTTTCAAGACACAGAAAATGGTTTCTGGATCTGTTGCAGTCCGCATGACAGTTACCATACATTGATTAAAAGTAACATTTCAACTACAGAGCATGTTTCAGGGTCCCTGAACTTTTGTACAGATGGAGCACTTAGAACTTATACTGACCTGGAAATCCCTCATTCCCACCAACATCCAGAGCATAAAATAAAACCTCCTCTGTTGTACAACCTATGACACATCATGAAATGTACAGGTCACAGAGAAACCGAGAACCACACATAATGTGGCAGTGCTAAAGAAGACAAGAAATGACAAAGAAATGATCAGTAACTGAAAGATATTTTGAGATGGAGCCTTTAAATATATGTCATTAACAATACAAATAATTAGAGATTTAAGCACAATATCAGAGAAGTCTCTGAAATGACAGTTTGTACTTTCATCATTTAAAGATTGAAAGATAGAGAGATCTTCACTCTTAGGAATTCCAAACACTAACACAAGAAAATTTACTAGCCTTCCCACGGCACACTCACTTGGGATGTTGACAACATAGAATATGTAAAAGGAGCCACAAAATAAAATAGAGTTAAAGGGACATTTTCCTTTTTCTTATTCCTTAAAGGAAGCCTGGATAATAATTTTGCCAAGTCCTAAAAACAAAAAGTAGTAGTTAATACCCAAACACACTTGGGATTTTCTCTTTCGGTGCCCACGTGTGCGTGAAATATTTAATGTGTTTTAGATAAATTAGAACTCACGGACTTCCCTGGTGGCACAGTGATTAAGACTCCACGCTCCCAATGCAGGGGGCCCGGGGTTCGATCCCGCGTTGGGGAACTAGATCCCACATGCATGTCACAACGAAGAGTTTGCATCCCATGCCACAACTAAGGAGCCTGCATGCTGCAACTAAGACACAGCGTAGGCAAATAAATAAATATTAAAAATAAATAAATTAGAACTTGGAGTGGTTTAGGTCTTAAGTATCTATTCAGATATCCATAAAGGAACCTCTTTTTTTGAACTGGATTGGACCAAGAATAAAATCCCAGCCCGATTCTCGATTAAAAGTTACCTTCTGTTAGAATTAGATAAAGATAATGTTTATAGCTGGACCTGCTAAGCAGCAGAAGTTAAGTGGGTATTGCTTTGAGTTTTTCCTTGTAACTGTTGGGACAACTTTAATGCTCTCTCCCATTACTAAAATACCCCTAAAAGCCAAAGTGAAGGAAGCTGAACAATGTCATGGGAAAGGAGCAATCCATAGAGTTTGTTCTTGATCACGTATCAGACTGTAAAGAGAAGCCCACCTTTGTTTAATGAGGCAGAGTTCCAGTTGGAAGCCAGAATAAAACATAATTGTTTCAGTAACTTTTCCTATTTCTTTAATCCTTAAGTTATCAACAAAGCAAAGGAAACAGTCACACAATGCACATCCACACACACAGGGCTGAGGAAAGAAGGAAAGGCTTAGGAGGGGCTGCAGGAGCTTACATGTTCATGTGCCTAGAAAAGGTGGTTTAGTTAATCACTGGATTAGCCTGAGAACTTTGAATTCTCTTTCTGTATCTCTTTGGAATGACACCAGTCTGCTTTGCCAATAAATAGGCTATATGTGTTTTGTTATAGGTATTTACATCTGTGTTGGGTTTTTGTATATCGAATAATTTAAAAAGCATGACATGCAAATAACCTGTGTAGCAATGACTACTCTTATATCCCAAATGTTGTAACTGATTTATAGGGAAATGATTCATCAGTGATATTAAGCCAAACGTGGGAAGCTTTTCTAGTATTGCAAATATATCTTTTGAATGTTCACTTTTATCTTCTCTTTCCTGTTTCTATTATTGGAACTCTTGCATTGTATGTTCGTTCCAATCCAGACATTATCACAGTTTTCAACCTTGCACATTCCCTGTCCTTGATAAATGAGTGTTCATTGATTTTTTTCAAAGTGGTATTTCCAATTTAATGAATGAGACACTTACTGTGTGACCTTAGGAAGAACACTTAACCTCTCTGGGCATTACCTTCTTCCTGTGGAAATGTAAATGAAAGAGCAGGGATCACTCAGTGTTTTCCTTAAGTTCTGTTACTGGATAACATTTTACTACTATTCTCAAAGCACAATTTTATTTCTTCCAAGAAATTTATTACTGCACACTCATCCTGGTGAATAAAAGGATAGTGAAATGAATACATTTCTAGCAGCCACCCATAATCCTAGATTTTTCTAAAAGATATTTTCTTAGACTCTGCTTTCCAAGCATGTGCTTCATATCTTTTACTGAAGCTTCTTTCCCTTGGGGAAGGGAACCGATGCTTAAAAGAAGCATTTGCATCACAGAAATTGTCGTCCCTACTAATGCCTGTCCAAGGACAAGAATATATCAAAAGGGAAGGAATCGCTGTCCTATGTTGAGGTTAAATAGTTACCACCCCTAGGGAAAGCTTACATTTCTTTTGTGCTATGTGTCTGTGAATGTTTTATGAATCCAGTTGAGCTTAAGAATCAAGTTTCTCCAACAGACACAGTTTATTCAGAAGAATAAAGATACAGCAGAAAGTTATTGATTTTGGAGGGATCCACGCCTTGTGAAAAATTAACCAGACATTCCTTCAAAATCAATATGATTACCCTTGCTGCTTCACAACTGTACACCGAGTCTGACACAAAGAATATCTACATCGTTGAGGGCAGTGGTTGCTTTTGTGGGTCTTTTGAAAACCAAGGGCAGGTGATTTTCCCCTTTGAATGAATCTCTCCTTTCCTCCTGTGATTTCTAATCCTTGACCCCTTTCCACAAATGTGTGAGTAAAAAACACCAACTTTCTCAGGATCCATCTGCGGTTTTGCTGGCCTCTATAGTAGTCACATGCAGGCTTGGAGTTACCCATTGAATCCACTTCCAGGCTGGGTAATCAGTAAGACATTGACATTAGGTTTTATTGTCGCTTTCCAACTGAGGTTACCACGCTGTTCTCTGTTACTTATCAATTCTGATCACTTTGCTGTTTGATAACTGAGCATGGACTGCCCTTTCCCATATCTGCTCAGATGCAAGAGTGTCTCATCTCTCTGTCCTTGAATCAATATAAAGTCATATATTTATGCATTTCTATATTCCTATCTAGCTCATTGGTAAGTAGCTGAAGTCCATCTCCAATATGCATTCACTGTAGGTCTAGCAATGAGCTTGCTGCTGGAACACACAGAGGAGCAAGATATAAACCCATTAGTCAAGGAACTCCTTGACTCACAGCATTTCTCCATCAGAGTGCTTTTGGTATTTAGTGCAAGGAAATCTTTTGTTGTAAAAATCTGCCCTGTGCTTTTGAAGGGTATTTAGCATCCTTAGTCTCAATCCATCATCAGTAACTCCCCTCTGTTAGCCCCCCTGCTATTGTGGCAGCTGGAAATACCTCCTTGTATTTATAAAACAACATTGGGTAAATAGTACTGTCCTGAATTGAGCTTTTGGTGCACAATTTAATGTCTGTCTTGATGCCTGGGTAGCAGATATCTAACCTTCTTCTGAACACAGGCTTGTGGGCTAAACTCTTTACTTTGATCTTTTGGCTCCCAAACCCTTTGTTCAATAAAGTCCCTGATTCTGACATGTCAGGGATCTGGGATCTCTTGTCCATCACTTCCAGGTATGTAGAAACTGACTAACTCACTTGGTCTACTCTTAATGGGCAGACTGTGTCTCAATAAATCTAGTCCTTCAGAGTAATGTCTTCTTTAATGCTACAGTGCTCAGTAATTTTCCTAGCAGAGTATTTGAGATATATGGGTACTAATTCCTAAGATTTTATTAAATAATTAACAATGTAATATAATATGTTTATCAGGGTAGTTTTACTATGAAAACTACTTCTTTTGCTTTTTCATTAAATCACTCCACCTGTTCATGATTAATTGAGCCACTACTACATGCCAGGCATTTGACGGCTCTTTAGGAATACAGATACAAGCTTAAATACGATCCCTCCCCTCAAAGAGTTCACATTGTATTAGCAAAAGGTACTAATCAAAGAATCACACAAATTAATGAAAATTATAATAAGTATGAGAGAGAGAAAGAGAGAGAGAGAGAAAACTCTGAAAGGATATAATGGGAGAATCATCCTTGTTAGAGAGCACTGTGACAGTTATCCAGAGGAACTGTCACTTGAGATGAGGTCTGAATTTCATATTCTATAGAAGAAGTAGTAATTAACTAAATGAAGTTAAGAGGGGAGAATATTCCATCCAGAAGATTAGCATGAGAAAATCCTTCTATATCAAGATTTACACATATTTAAATCCATTTGTATATGTATATATATATATATATATATATATATGTTATGTGAATGGGATAAGAACTTTCAATATTTGAAAGAAATTAGCTGGCTTTTCCCTTAAGTCTGGCTTACATGTTCTTATTTATATTAGACAAATCATTTAGCCCCTTTAGACCTTAGTTTTCTCATATGAAAAGTGAAACAAGAAACCTGAAGTATTTTAATGGCCCTTCAAGTTTAGGTCTACAGATTTGTTTAGTAAAAACAGGCAAGAAAAAGTAACCATCACTGCTCTTTAAAATATCAGAATTTGGAAATTCAGGAGAAAGAAATTTTAAATGTATATAGTTTCAAAAAAGTTTTTAATGACATTATATATTTTATTCAGGTTAAAAACATAAAAGTTATTATATTGTGTTAAGAGAATCTTTTAATGAGCCCTAGGTTTTCTAGAAAGTATAAAAAATTTAAGCTATAGTAAAATGTAAATGTTAATGAAAATACCTTATGCTGAATATTTGTTCTCTTACATGATTTTTCTAGCCTATAATTGGTCACACATATCTTTTGACAATACCTATGACTATTTCTGGATATGTCAATTCAAAATTATTGCTACTTTTTTGTTTTCTTTTTTATGCTCCTGGGCCATACAAAATAACTCTTTAAATTTCTGTCTGTTACAAGGATTAACAGGTACAGATTTAGCCATCAATCTAATTGTTGGACAGATCACATGCCACGTGCATGTCAAGCTAGCTAGTTTGTATATTAATTGGTTAAATCCTAATGATAATCTCAATTAAGTGCTCTCTCATTTGTTTAATTAGCTCTACTTTAAATTGATGATTTAAATCTATTTGTCTTCTACTCCTAAACCAAATCCTGCCAGAAGGACTGCTCTTGAGAATTACTACACCCAAAGTGAATCGAATTGAGCAGAGCTGATTCTAATCCCACCAACTCTCTTTACTTCAGCTAGTCATGCCATCTCCTTGTTCCTTGTTTCCTCATTTACCAAAATAGTGTTTGAAAAGAGATCAGTGGTTTTCCTACTGTGTTTCTTGGTGCCTTCATTTTTAAAGAAGCACTCCTGGAAAAGCCTTGAGAAAGGGTAAAGAAAATATTCAGTTTACAGCACAGATATACTTTTACTGACTTATCTTCTGGTATTACATGGGAAATTGCATGTAATGAAGAGTTCTATGGCCATACAAACAAAACATACCCTGAACTGGACTTTTTTTTTTTTTTTTTATGTTCCTTTCATTTCTAACTTTCTGTAGATCTATAAATTCAACAATTGATGCATTAATTTTATTCCTAAGAAGGAACAAAGTATCTATACAACCTTGGCTAATACCTGTCTCTAATAAAGCATGGATTGTGTAAGAGAAGACAGAAACATTCCCTCAAACAGCAAGATAAGGCAATTCAACTTCACAAGAGAGACTGATTGATTCATTCATTCATTTGATAACATGCCAAGGATCCAATGGTGAACAAAACATAATCCGCTATCTTAGAGCTCATGATATATTGGAGGAAACAAAAACCGACAAATAAGAATACACACACATGATATGGGAACATATGTATATGTATAACTGATGCATTTTGTTGTAAAGCAGAAACTAACACACCATTGTAAAGCAATTATATTCCAATAAAGATGTTAAAAAAAAAAGAATACACACACACATAAAATAACATGTTAAATACTGCTGCAAAGCATGGAAAAAAAATAAATCAGGGCACAGGCATAGTGAGTGATGGGGAGTTTATCAACTATCTATTGTTGTGAACAAACATTCCTAAAATTTAGGGGCCAAAAGCAAACAAAAACCATTTTAATTGCTCATAATTCAGTAGTCTGAACTGGACTCAGCTGCATGCTCCTGCTGGCCTTGTAGGAGATAACACACGATTTCATTCAGCAGGCTGGTTAACTGAGTGCTGGACTCAGCTGGATGGCTGGGCTTCTCTCCCTTTCTGCTTGCTTTCTCCACATCTGTGCACCTGATTTCCTCACCGGGCTGCTCTACACGTTCTGCTCGGCAGTGCAGCCGGACTTCTGGCATGGCTGGAATGAACACAAAAGCAGAAGCTCTTGAGGTTACCTAACCCAGAGATCCTGAAATGGCTTTTCTATTTGTCCTATTGATTAAATTGAGCCCCAGGGATAGCCCAGCTCCAGCAGAGGTGAATACAAACCTGTGTGAGTACCAGGGATCACGTTTTATTAGGAGCCACAAATATAACAAAACTATCCCAGGAGGTTCTAGGGTATAAAGTTTTGAAGAGCAGAGGCCTCCCTGAGCAGAGACCTGAAGTGGGAACGAATGGAAAAAGAAAGTCATGCAAAGATTTGGGGAAAAGTTTTCAAATGGACAGAAAAGCAAATAAATGGCCCCAAGATGGGAAAGCTCAGTTGTATGAGAACTGGAGAGAAGATAAGCATGAACAGAAGGGAGGGTCTAGGTAGGAGAATGATAAGAAATATGGTCAGAAAGACAAGGTTCATATCACATAGAACCTGAAAGATCATGGCCAGATGCTTGAATTTTATTATTTTTTCAATAGAAAATTAATGGAGATTATTGTCCAGAGGAGTGACACAATTTGATGTTTAAAAAGTCACTTGCCTTCTGTGTGAGTTGACTTATTGGCTCCAGAGTGGAGAAAAAGATGAGAAAGAGGAAGCAATTGTACCCTTGAATATAAGAACATTACAAGAATTGGTCACGGTGGTGGTGGAGGATTAAGAAGTAGATAGATTCTAGGGCTTCCCTGGTGGCACAGTGGTTGGAAGTCCGCCTGCCGATGCAGGGGATGCGGGTTCGTGCCCCGGTCCGGGAAGATCCCACATGCCGCGCAGCGGCTGGGCCCGTGAGCCATGGCCGCTGAGTCTGCGCGTCTGGAGCTTGTGCTCTGCAACGGGAGAGGCCACAACAGTGAGAGGCCCGCGTACTGCAAAACAAACAAACAAACAAACAAAAAAAGAAGTAGATAGATTCTAAAAATATTTTGGAGGCAGACTGACAGGACTTGGTAATGAGTATGATACAGATTGGGCAAAGAGTAGCCTGATTTTAGCATGAAAAACACAGAGTTGGGATGATGCCATTTACAGATACGGAGAAAACTGGAGAGGCTGGTAGGAGCTTGAGAAATCAAGAGATCTAGTTTGGACTTCTTAAGTTTGAGATGCTTCCTCAGCATTCAAATGGATTTGAAGACTGACAGTCAGATATTATAACTCAGGGATAGGACAGAGCCAAAAACATTTCTAAAGTCTTTAAAGCCATGGGACTGTATGAAATCACTGAGGAGATGAGTATAAAGAGATAAGAGAAGAGCTGAAAACGGAGAGATTTTGAGGCCAGGAAGAAAAACTCTAGCAGCAGGGAGAGATGGAGCACAGGTCCCAGTAGCAGGGATACAAATGAGGAAGCATTGCAACAACACAAGTGAAAGAGGACTGTCAAATTCAGGGAGTAGAAATTAGAGGGGAAGAGGGAAATTCGGGTTCACTTGGGGAGAGAAACCATTGGATTCAGTGGCCTACAGGACACAGAGGTGCTGTCAAAGATTTTATTAGATTATTAACTTAAGTTTTTTCTTCACAGATTGGGGTTTTAAGGCCTTGAGTGCAAATAGTTCTCTCAGATGTAGACTGAATCATTTGCAAAATTATAAAAATGACATAGAACATGGTTTGTAAAGAAATATTGAATAAATAGAGAGGTGGCTGCTCTTAGAACCCAGAACAAGACAAACCATTAAAATCCAGTTTCTTCTGCACAGGTTGTGGTGCCTCAAAGCACTGGGCAATACTCAGATATCTCCTATCACTGTTTTCTCCTTTTTAAAAGTCATCATTTCCTCAAATTTCATGTCTTTTTTTAGCCCCTGAAGCGTTTTGAGTGTAGAAGACATTTCATTCGTTTAGTATTAATCATTTCTGTGTCTAGCATTTTCCCTTTTGGTATCTGCCTTCTGGTACCTTATTTGGGAGAACAAAACCAATCTATGTAAAGTGATCACAGAACAGTTAGTTGCTATACACTGTGGTACTGACTTAATATGACAGGGAGCCAGAAGAGAGAGACATTAGGGTAGGCTAGAATACTTAGAGAATGGTTCGTGGAAGAGGTGGGACCTGAACTATTTTCTTTGCGCTTGGACTTTAGATTGACAGGGAGGACATTTTAGGTGGAAAATCAGTGAAAACAGCAGACATGTAAATCCAAGGAACTGTGTAGTTCTGTCTAGTTTGAAGAAATAAGTTGTAAGGTGGAGTGGAGATTAGTGGTGCAACAACAGGCTGTAGGATGTAAACTCGAGTCAAGCAGAAGCCATTGCTGATTTCAAAAGGACAAGGTTTTCATTTTATGAAAGCAGTGTTCAAAGCTTAGTTTACTAGTTGTACTCAGGATAGATTGCTAGAGGAAAGAGGACCTCACTAAGGTCCTCTTTTTTCAGTAAGTCCTGTTTGGATTGTTTATAGTCTTCTAAAAGACAAGTTCAGGGTGGCATCCATGGGAAAAAGAGATGTGGGTGAGAAGTAATTACTACACCTCCACTATGCTACTCCTGGTATGAGTTTTGGAACCTTAGAGAACTCTGGTTTTACTTCAGGTTAAATAAACTCCTGCTGCCCCCTAGTGGCAAATTGGTGGGGAACAAAGTCTCTGCATCTCTTGTTTATTTTGTGACAGAAATGTGCATTGGTGACACCAACATAGTACATAGAGGAGAACTCTAGAAACCAAGGCACTTTATAGACATCAAAACCCTGACTGTACATTCGTAATTGCATAAAATATTGATTTGTCTGTTGTCATTGCAATCAGTGAAGTTCTTGATCCGTAGGGTTGTTCAGTGATAGCAGTACCGTGCCATATGTCAGTCAGAAGTTGGTCATTTCTTGATGTGTCTAGCAATTTATTCATTTTAATTACTGAAGTTCTGAATCATTTTAGCCACAATCATCATCATCATGTGATCATCTGGGCTTACTGAACCTTGAACAGGCATGATAGCAAGACTGTGTTCTAGCTTAAGACTTGTAGCTTAAGATTCTACTCCACAATTTGTATTTCCTGATTCCCTGTCCCATGTTTATTGTCTATGGGAAATGCCATTTCCTTCAGGAGAAACCCAACTCCCATTCGCAATATTGGGATGTAGCTTTCTGGCCTAAAGAACGTAATCACATCGGGAAACAATGGTTCAAGTGACCACCCACTCTTGCTCCCTCTTCATAGTCTTTTCATGGTTGAAATAAAACATGGCCTTCATCAATTTCCTAAGACCCTTCCGGTGCAGCTTTTCATTTACAAACTGCTCAAAGAAGGCTACATACAAATTTATAAGAAAAATCCACACTTTACAAAGATAAGAACCGTCTTCTAAATCCAACGTTAAAAAAGTTAATATTTCTTCCCAAAGAGGCATGGAAAAAAATCGTACTTATTTTCTTCTGGAAGATATATCCAATTTAATTTACCAAACATAACAATTCATTTGTAAACCTAAGACATCTGCATAAATAACTGATATCTGTTCCAGGAGTACAATGGTGAGTAATTGTTTTGTACTCATAGAATAAGAAAATTTCTTCTTCTGATTTTTTGGCAAAACAAAGGTACCTTTGTTTTCATCCAGATAAATTCACTTCCAAGGGGATAGGAACTATTTTAAACAGTTTAAACAACAACATTTGCTATTTAAATTGTAAATTTTTAGTGTAAGCTTTCTCCTACCTGGATTCTATACTCTTAAAAATTAAAAACAATGAAAAGAAAAAAAGCTTTAAATGGCTCTCACTTTTAAGGTACAGTCATTTAGGAATTAGGTGTGATTCTGTGTCCCCTCTTTGCCCTCCTCTTAGACCTTTGAACTTCTTTTTTTTTTTTCCCTCCCTCCCACCCTCCCTATCCCACCCCTCTAGGGGGTCACAAACCATCTAGCTGATCTGCCTGTGCTATGCGGCTGCTTCCCACTAGCTATCCACCCTACGTTTGGTAGTGTATATATGTCC
>NC_041224.1:166324166-166324948 GCF_002837175.3 Physeter macrocephalus
TTTATTGATCTTTGTTATTGTTTCCTTCATTTCTTTTTCATTTATTTCTGATCTGATCTTTATGATTTCTTTCCTTCTGCTAAATTTGGGGGGTTTTGTTCTTCTTTCTCTAATTCCTTTAGGTTCAAAATTAGGTTGTTTATTTGAGATGTTTCCTGTTTCCTAAGGTAGGATTGTATTGCTATAAACTTCCCTCTTAGAACTGCTTTTGCTGCATCCCATAGGTTTTGGGTCGTCATGTCTCCATTGTCATTAGTTTCTCGGTATTTTTTGATTTCCTCTTTGATTTCTTCAGTGACCACTTCGTTATTAAGTTGTGTATTGTTTAGCCTCCATGTGTTTGTATTTTTTACAGATCTTTTCCTGTAATTGATATCTAGTCTCATAACGTTGTGGTCGGAGAAGATACTTGATATGATTTCAATTTTCTTGAATTTACCAAGGCTAGATTTGCAGCCCAATATATGATCTATCCTAGAGAATGTTCCATGAGCACTTGAGAAAAATGTGTATTCTGTTGTTTTTGGATGGAATATCCTATAAATATCCATTAAGACCATCTTGTGTAATGTATAATTTAAAGCTTGTGTTTCCTTATTTATTTTCATTTTGGATGACCTGTCCATTGGTGAAAGTGGGGTGTTAGAGTCCCCTACTATGATTGTGTTACTGTCGATTTCCCCTTTTATGGCTGTTAGTATTTGCCTTATGTATTAAGGTGCTCCTATGTTGGGTGCATAAATATTTACAATTGTTATATCTTCTTCATGGATCGATCCCTT
>NC_041224.1:166325915-166331838 GCF_002837175.3 Physeter macrocephalus
TTTTTGCAGGCTGCAGGTTCGTAGTTCCCGTTGTGTTTGGTGTCTGTCTCCAGTGGCTAAGGTTGGTTCAGTGGGTTGAGTACGTTTCCTGGCTGGGGGGACTAGTGCCTGTGTTCTGGTGTATGAGGCTGGATCTTGTCTTTCTGGTGGGCAGGTCCACATCAGGTGGTGTGTTTTGGGGTGTCGGTATCCTTATTATGATTTTAGGCAACCTCTCTGCTAATGGATGGGACTGTAGTCCTGTCTTGCTAGTTGTTTGGCATAGGGCGTCCAGCACTGTAGCTTGCTGCTCATTGAGTGAAGCTGGGTATTGGTGTTGAGATGGAGATCTCTGGGAGATTTTCGCCATTTGGTATTGCGTGGAGGTGGGAAGTCTCTTGTGGATCCGTGTCCTGAGGTTGGTTCTCCCACCTCAGAGACACAGCCCTGATGCCTGGGTGGAGCACCAAGAGCCTTTAACCTACATGGCTCAGAATAAAATGGAGAAAAAATAAAAAGGAAAGAAAGAAAGGAAGGAAGGAAGAAAGGAAGTCAGGGAGGAAGTCGGGAGGAAGGAAGGGAGGAAGAAAGGAAGGAAGAAAGGAAGGAAGAAAGGAGGGAAGAAAGGAAGGGAGAAAGGAAAAAGAAAGGAAGAAAGAAAGAAAGAAAAGAAAGTAGGAAAAAATAAAGTTATTAAAATAAAAAATAATTATTAAGAAGAAAAATTTTTAAAAAAAAGACGGTTCAGTCAGAACCCTAGGACAAATGGTGAAAGCAAAGCTATACAGACAAAATCTCACACAGCAGCACACACATACCACTCACAAAAAGAAAAAAAGGGGAAAATAATGATATACCTTGCTCCCAAAATCCACCTCCTCAACTTGGGACGATTCGCTGTCTATTCAGGTATTCCACACATGCAGGGCACTTCCAGTTGATTGTGGAGATTTAATCCGCTGCTTCTGAGGCTGCTGGGAGAGACCTCCCCCTCTCCTCTTTGTTTGCACAGCTCCTGGGGTTCAGCTTTGGATTTGGCCCCGCCTCTGTGCGTAGGTTGTCCGAGGGCATCTGCTCTTCGCTCAGACAGGACGAGGTTAAAGGAGCAGCTGATTCGGGGGCTCTGGCTCAGACCCTGAACTTCTTAAAGTCAGAAGAGATAACAAACACATCTTTTTAATACAAGCATCTAGAAATAGTCTGGTTTATAATAGATGATCAATGAAAGTTTGTTGAAAGGAACCAAGAAAGAGGGATATAGGTGACATTGTTGGCAAGAGATAAAACGTAAGCAGTATCCATTGAGAGACAGAATATCACTAAGGGGAAACCTATGGGATGATTGAATATTGATTGACAGGGAATTAAAATCCCTTAATTACACTTTGAATTAAAAACTCGTGGCCTACTCATGTTGTCTTTCAATGTGAATTTTATATTTCAAAATATTGAATAAACTGTGAAGCTGAACTCATGGATGTGATTCCAGCTAAATTCGAGACTGTGTTTAGATACCGTGGGGAAGAAGACAAAGTTTGCTATTGATGTCTTCTGTTTCTCATCACAAAATACTTTATTTTCTTCCTACATTGTCGAGGGATATCCTGTTAAGAAAGAAAATTATCTAATGTACAATCTCCATTGTTGGAATATAAGCATTTTTAAAGAAGACTTTACAGAAGAGTGTGATGCTAAACATACACTCATACTATGGTAATGAAAGTATTTTAGGCATGGTAGGGAGCA
Source organism: Physeter macrocephalus (assembly GCF_002837175.3). NCBI lineage: Eukaryota > Metazoa > Chordata > Mammalia > Artiodactyla > Physeteridae > Physeter > Physeter macrocephalus. The sequence continues at coordinate 166,327,641 of NC_041224.1, forward strand.
CATTTGGGAAATGGGGTTTGGGAAATAATGTCCCTCAATTATAAGACATAAGCATCAGTTGATATCGCTTAATAAGTCTGTAGTTTAGGCTAGTCATAATTGTTATACCTTATGCCACATCCCTCTGGGTTCTTTCACTCAGAGCCTTTATAGTTTCTACAAATGCACATTAAAGGGCTAGGAACTCAACATCACCTTTCTCAATAAGCTTCTTTGTGAATCATATTTTCCATTGAAATTCTATATTTACATCAACTTGTAACATTCTTGAAACATATGTGTAGCTTTACAAATGAACAAAAACATTAAAGATGTACTTGTTGTTATTCCAATAGGCAGAGATATTGGAAGATCTTTTAAATCTAGTGGTGAAAACGCTGGTGGTGTGTTGAACCTCAGTTCTCATTTTTATAATAATCAATAGCATAGCTCCATTCATCCCAACAATTAATATACATATAATAAGAATCAATTACTATTTTCCAGGGATTTTAAACCAGTTCATTTGTTTCAAACTCTAGGATGGATTTTTTCAGCTTGGAAGGAAATTAATTACTTTCGTTTTAATTTTAATTGATTTTTAAGGCATCTTTCATAAGTAGCACTTTGCTTCTCATGTTTATCCGTAAGGATTTATCTAAATGGCATTCCTTCTTGCTGTTTATAACTGTAGAGGTAATTTCTCCGGATTATCTTTAACTTGAACTGCCTGTCCAAAATGGTAATTCCTGCAGAAAAGAGGCAGTAGATATAAAATAGTACAAAGGGCACACGTTTTAAGGCAGATCAAGCCAGACTGAAATCTCACCTCTGAAACTTATTAGATACAAGATTGAACAAGTTATTTTACCTGTTTAATTTTCTTTTTCATGTATCCAATTATTTATATCTTCTTCCTAGAACTGTTTTGAAGAATAACTAAAATAATACCTATTAAGACCCTGATGAAAATAAATACAGAAGAAAGTTTAATTCCCACTATTTCCTATCCAGATCTTCATAGCTATTTTGTTCAGGTTTTACTAAAATGTCCTATTAAGTGTCTAAATAAAGTGAGCATTTGCAACTATATAAATTATTTACTTTATGAAGAGAAAGTGTAATTAGACAAGTCTTAAAAATACCTCAGGGTACTGAAATGTGTATTCCACGTTTATGTACTTGCTCACCAATAAACCACGGTAAGAGATAAGAAAAATTTAAGAACATGGGTAGAAAGCTGGGCTAGAACAGTATGCTAGACCTTATATAATGCATTAACAGCAGTAAAGAAACGAGCAGAAAAATGAATGTAATTAGGTGCCTCTCTGTTAATAATGTTTAATATGCAGTGCTAGCCGAGTGAGCTAATGAAAGACCTTTTAATTATAAGAAAATTATTTCTGTAATACCTTAGGCAGAGTGTCTTAAACATGGTCTTAAATATACTGTATATATCAGTCAATTGCTTAAACAGTGACATTCATTTCACTACTTTTGGGGACAAAGTTTTGCTATCTGCTAGATGAAGTTAAGCAAAAGAAAGTAAGTGTAAACTTAGTGTTTAAAAGGTGGGCAGACATAAAAGAATGTGGTAACAAACTCTGCTGAGGTAATGTTTTAGAAGTAGTTTAGGCTGTGTGAACTCAATGGGATAGTATCAGAAATAAGCAAAAAGCCTCCTGAACGTTTGAAGTTGTGAAGAACTTCCCTCGCTTACTGAGTTTTGATATATACACATCATGTGTTTTGGTGAGGTTGCACCACACAGACAAAACACGCAGGCATCTCGCCTTCCTTCCAGGAATTTAAAATAATAAATAGCCTCATCAGATTCCAAACACAGCTGGTTATTTTCTAATAATATTTGTAGAAGCTAACATCAGGCAATGTCGTGTGCATGCTTTCCCAAATATAAACATTGCATCAATAAAGTATAGTTTCATTTATTTGATAGAACAAGGAGCTGGAAGTATAATGGCAGATGTTTCAATCATTTTATCATTGACTTGCTCTGTAACCGTCTGTCAGTCAACAGGCTTTTGCTGTTTCTGTGCTGAATTGATCAATGGTAATGCAGTTATCTGTACTCTTCTTTGACTCATTACCAGGTGAATTGAAAAATAGCCTTTATTAAACAAATTTTGCCAAATACTACACTCACAGCACTATCAAAAAATAAGTAAGAGAAAGTTCGAAATGCTGTCCAAAACAGTTCTCAAAAAGAACTATCAGACTTCACATGGCAGAAAATTACAGGGGATAACTTTGCTTTGGAGATCATGAAACACAGCATTAATCTACTATTCCCACAGGTCATACTATCACCATATTCTAAATCCAGCCCTTTAATTAGTGCATGCCGCCATGAAAACATCTGAGTAAAAGAATCTCAAGGTTGGAAGTAACCTTTAAGAAAACTTATCAAAGTATCTATGTGAGGCTCACATCACCCCCTAGAATCTCATGGATAAATGGTTGTCCAATGCAAGCTTGAACATTCACTCCTATGGAAGCCACTGATCCACCTGGGAACAACTTTGACAGTGGGGTTTAATGTCCTTGTATTAATTCCCAATTTTACTGCCTCCATCTTCTACTGTAATTGTGCTTTGTGAGGGGATTATAAACTAGCTTAATCATTTTTTTCACATTCAGTAGCAATTTAGCATATAAGAAGTATGTGTCTGCTGCAAATCAGGCACTGCTTTGTACACAGGAAATAAAATAGTGAATAAAAGGGAGCCCCCAATCACATGGCATTAACTGTCTTCCTGCGGGATGGCTAGGAAACAGGCACATACATAAGCAAGTACAGTACAGTAATATGACTTAGGATAGTTACTTGTGTAGAATGTAATGGAATTATCCATCAGGTAGTTGGATTAAGGGTGCTGCCTAAGTGAAGAACAAAGGTATGATAATGCTATTTTCTTCCAGGAAACAGATAGCACTCACATATATAGCAAGTTAATCAGCTAATAATAAATATCTTGGCCAAGCCCTATTGGGTGACCACCATGCAGCAGCTACTGAGTCATGTACCTTTCCTGGACCATGTCACCTAATACTATGGATGCCATATGAGTAGGTACTATCATTATTTACCTTCTTATAGATGAGTGAACTGAAGTTGGGAGAGGTCAAATTATTAACCCAACATCACCCAATGAACAGGTGGCTAAGCAAAGACTCAAATCTTAACCCCTGAATAGCACCTCTCCAGGGTAATGCTGTGAGAATGAACTTCACAGGAAAGGCGACTTACAAATGAGATTTCTTCTTTACCAACGTTTTCTCTTTTAGAAAGCACTAGATAATTTCCAGAATTTCAAGGGAGCGCTTTCAGTTCACAAGCCAAATCCTTATAACATGGTACATTTCACAAGTTAACAAAGCAAATTCTGGTGTCACCTGGATTCCGTTCTGGGGTGATTCCATTCTGGGGTCAGTTCCTTGCTTTAGGCAAGACCTCCAAGCCTGACCCCCTTTAAGTTTCTCACCTCTAAACACCCTTCTTCTAGCTCATTGGCCTGCAGCCCACTGGACTTTTCTCTATTGCTCAAGCACCCCTCCCAAACCTTCCTCCTCTGGGCCTTTGTACTTGCTCTTTCCTCTTCCTAAGACATTCTTCTCCATATTTTTCCCATAGCCCTTTAGCCCCTTATTGTCTCAGAGCCAATGTAGGTAGCCAGCTTTGCTGCTTTAGAATTCCACTGCTCTCTACAACTCAAAGTTCTCTCCATCTTATTAGCCAACACTGTTTCCTTCAGCGTACTCATCATCTGACCAATGTGTATATTTATTTGCTTAATCAGTATTTTAATATTATCCACTGGAATGAAAGCGCCATGAGGTTAAGAGTTCTGGCCAGCACGGTCACTATGTATCCTGAACAACTAGAATAATACTTGGCTTCTAGTGAGACTGGAAAAGATAAAAGATAAAAGGATGTTGCATTTACTTTTTCAATGAATATTTGCTGAGTGCCTCCTGTGTGTTGGGCCCAAATGCAATTAAAAAATAACTTGCAGGACTTCCCTGGTGGCGCAGTGGTTGAGAGCCCGCCTGCCGATGCAGGGGACACAGGTTCGTGCCCCTGTCCGGGAAGATCCCACATGCCGCCGAGCGGCTGGGCCCGTGAGCCATGGCCGCTGAGCCTGCGCGTCCGGAGCCTGTGCTCCGCAACGGGAGAGGCCACAACAGTGAGAGGCCCGCG
>NC_041224.1:166332179-166407637 GCF_002837175.3 Physeter macrocephalus
ACAGTGAGAGGCCCGCGTACCGCAAAAAAAAAAAAAAAAAAAAAAGTGTGACAATGAAGAGAAATCAGAGCATAAGAGGAACTGATTCAACCTGGGAGAATCAGAGAAGTTTCTCAGAAGTGACTATTTCCCTGCGTTTGCAAATTTGAGGAAGAATTTGACAGGCGGAGAAGAGCAGCAGGGAGACATTCCTGCCAGAAAGGAAGCCGTGTGCAAGAAGCAGGGGTGTGCAAATCAACAAAGGTCCATTTAACGCCTGCCTTTTTGAAAATAGACTCCGCCATGGCAGCAGGGTTTTACAAGTTGCTTGTAAGAATATCTACAAAACAAGATTTAGCCACGAAAATTCAAACCAAGACATTGATAGCTAGCATGCAGCCCAATGAAAGTGTAACAAACCAGCACCAGGTTCTGTGTACCAAGAGGAGACGGACAAATTGAACACTGCCGAGTGGACATCAAAAGCTCACTGCAGGGACAGGAATAAAGACGCGGACGTAGAGAATGGACTTGAGGACACCGGGAGGGGGAAGGGGAAGCTTGGGACGAAGTGAGAGATTGGCATTGTCATATACACACTACCAAATGTAAAATAGATAGCTAGTGGGAAGCAGCCGCATAGCACAGGGAGATCAGCTCGGAGATCAGCTTTGTGTCCACCTAGAGGGGTGGGATAAGGAGGCGGGGAGGGAGACGCAAGAGGGAGGGGATATAAGTATACGTATAGCTGATTCACTTTGTTATACAGCAGAAACGAATTCACCATTTTAAAGCAATTATACTCCAATAAAGATGTTAAAAAAAAAAGAAAGAAAGAAATGGGGGAGGAGGAAAGATTCACTTCATAGAGTTTGAAGAAGCAAATTTTAATTTTATTTTAATTAAATAAAATATTGAATTAAAAAAAAAAAAGCTCACTGCAGTGAATGGGGATGGAGGCTGAGCACCAGAGGCCACGATCTTGCCCTCCTAATTTATTAGATTCTCGTGAGAAACGCAGTTTACAGTCTGTCATTTTTATATTCATGTTCATTTGAGACCCACCATCAGAGCGACAAGCCTAACTGCCCATTGACAGCAGCCTGAAGTCTGCAAAAGCGAAGATGGGTATTGACTACCAGGCTTCCGGAGACAAGCTGGCGTCAGAAATTGCCTCTAAGCGTAGTACACATATTGGTACTCCAGAGTCATCGGGAAATTGTTCCAGAGACAGACTTAAGTGAGAACTCAAGTAGCTGTCAGACATATTTCATTACTGATGTAAATACTAAACAGAGTAATTTTGCTGATGTTTCCGGGATTAGCATTAAATCCCAACTCTGCAGGAAAAACTATTGTCTGTAAGGAGGAAATTCCCTTACAGGTTTCGGGTGGTGTGAATGTGCTAATGCCAAAACGCATATTACTTTCCTCCCAGAATCATTTTCCTTAACAACTTTCCCTACACTGGGCTTGGAACAGGTTAGGTTTATTTAAAGAACTCTATTTCAAATAGTATCTAACACATGGAAGTATGTTGTTTGGTGTGTGTCTCTGTGTCTGCACCTGTGTGTCTGTCCATCTGTATGTTTTTCTCCAAAGTATATTTTATTTCAGAAGAAAATGTCAGAAGTCAAACAGTACAAAGGCCATTTTTTTCTCATAAATTCTTACAGTGGTTTCTTTTCTAGAGGTGTCCTCTTGAATTGCTTTCATTTTAAACATCTGTAATAAGTTATGTACCATTTCTAACTGTATTAGCACTGAATCACTTACTTTTCCAGGAAATAAAATATTTTTCTCTGTTTCATCACTTTTTATTTCATGATCATGCACATGTAAATGTCCTAGATATTTTTTAGCCTCAGGGGTTTTGCATACTTACCAGAAATAAAAATGAAAAGAGAGGTAACCAACCCATCAAACATCTCTCTCTCTCCGACAGCCAATAGAAATGCATTTGTGAGCTAAAAAAGTAGTATGGTTTGAACAAAGAAAGCTGTTAAATGTACCTTTAGAACTCTATGTAGGATATAAAATTCTGGAGATATAGCTCTGTTTCTACTTCATCTCAACCAGCTTTAATTTCTATACAAAGGGAATATTAAATCTTGAAAAGGCCTAGAAAAGGACAAAGCATATTTCTTTGTGAACACATTAAATATACCAGGCTTCCACTTTCTCATAAAACTTGCATGAACAGATATAAGAACAGGCAAGGAATAAGGGTCGTTCCTTTTGTCCAAGCTAAATTCACCAGTTCTCCCCCTAACAAATCACTTATAGAGTCCATCAAAATGTGAGTTAATGAATTATAGTACATAATATCCACTGGCAACACAATTTTGCTATGCCTTTTTTTAAATATCCTGCTGAAACCATTTTTTCTAGATTGAAGGCGGTAAAGAATTAATTAGCACAGGCTTATTAATACTTTCAGGATAAAGTTGTGAAATTTTTCATTTTTTTATGGAAAAGGAAATATATATAAGTAATGGTATTGTATGTAGGGAACTTACGCTAACTATACACAAAAAATTCTTTTATACACATATTTGATATTTGTAAAATTAAATTTGTGTTTTGAGTTACGCCACAAGTCTTAATTTATAGTAGAGATGACTTCATGAATGTACTATAATTCTTTTTCCTTTTCATGTAATTTATAGTCAAATTTGGGTATATGATGAATAAAACCATTGCTTCTGGGTCCTATTATTTTAGCTTAGCTCTCAACGTTTGGGCAAAGCAGAAATGTGAATAAGCTAGTTAAGGATGGTATATAGTTACAGAGTTGGAGTACATCCTTTTGTAATATTAACCTACCAACATGATTCCTCCATGAGCCTCCTGAAAATCTAGAATCAAACCCTTCCTTAATAAAAGGAAATTTCAGATTCGAGGTATAAGTTAGACTTCAGCCTCACAAAAACTTGAAAATATTTGATTTCCTATCCATTCAGTGGGGAAATTTGAGCTGCTTTGGGCTTCTAGTTTAAAACACCTGAGAGCCCTACCATCTCTAAGAGAGAGTTGGAGTTAACAGTAAGTATGCTTTCAAAGGTTTGAACCTCTACAGCAGCATCTTTAAGAGTTACTCACAACTGTGCTTGGGACTTTGGAAGCTGAACTTGAAATCTTAGCCATGAGAAATTTACTTTTCTTTCAATATAGATGGTGCTCTTGACTTCCATCAAATCAGCATCATCTGAAGGATACCTTTGTCACTGGATTTCTTACTTCTTCAACTAGAACCTTATAAAAACTGCCTACAAAGGCAGAACTGTATATGTATAATCTACTGATACCCTTCCTATTGGAAGACAACACTTCTTGCTGGTAATTCATGTAATATAGGAACTAAGAAGAATCCTTTGCCTCCTTCCCCTCAGTTATTTATAGGACCACAAGAAGAGTACATTACACAAAGCAAAAATGACCTATTAAAAGCAACCAGAGTTAGAGGAATTCTACCATTTTTAAAATCATACAAGCACAATTTTTTGTCATATGGAGTGATGCATTGAAAGGAGCCTAGTTCTAAGATTAAGAAAAAGGCGACTTTTAAATTTTGAAAGACAGTAAAATGGGATTTCCTTAAAAGCTGTTTTTGTGGTAAAAAATTATGAGATAGCTGTATTTGTTTTGTATCATCATTCCTTCTTTGCCAGCTCCACAAAATAACCTTTAAAAATAGCTGTGCAGTTACAGCTAAGAATGGAAATGGTTTTAGATAATTTTTTTGTAGTGTGCAGAGGCACCTGAAAGGATGTGGCATTTCCTGTCCTTAGGAAGCTCTTTATCCTGAAATTCTGGGTGGAGGGGAGGAGAAGAAAATAGAAAGAAAGGTTTCATCACAACAGAACTCAATCGATGTTAAAAATGTCTTATGTACATGCAATTGAGGCCAGATCTGGAAATTTTACTTATAATTATATATACATAATACATTTATAAAGCAGTCACTTGGACTCTGTAGTCTACAGCATATCTTCATCTTCATTATCCTTGGGCCTGATTTTTTTTTGACAGCAAATGGAATTTTAACTTGGCAGAGGAATTTTTTGCAGTTAGCAGATATTCGCGGTGTTCTACCAAGCCTCTACAAATCGGCTAGATTGTAGACTGCTAAGGAGAGTCTAAAAGGAATGGAGAGAGGTCTGTCATTGTTTGACACTTGTCCTGGATTCATATACATCATCATTATGCATCCATTACTCACTTGTTGGGTGACCATCCACCTGTTAATGGTCCCAGCTCAATCTAGAATCTTCATCTATGAAAAAGAAAGTTTGCCTCACCATAATGATATGCGGCCTGGAGCTGGCATGTTTTTTAAGTCACCTATCATACTGTAAGACACAGAGTTTAGGCTGAATCAATAATAACTGGTTTTGTTGGTATTACCTTGTTTTCTTCTTTCTTATCATGTGAATATACAAATGTGTTCTAATGTCTCCCATAGAAAAAGTAAAAATACAACCTCCTTTAGTTCTACTCCTCCCCTAGTCCACACACCAGCCAGTTTCTCTGTTACTATAGAAGAGCTAAACTTGAAGAAAATATGGCAGCCTCCATATACTCACCTCTCATTCTCTCTTCAACCTTACTCCAGCCAAGGTGTTGCCTCCATTTTTCTCTCATGTTGCCAAATCCTTTGGGTATTTCTGTCTACTCAAATTATTTGGCAGCATTCAACATAATCAATTCCCATTTCTCAAAACATTCTACTCTTGGCCTTCTGACACACCCATTTATCGGTTTTCTATCTACAATACTGGGCTTTCTTGCTCAGCCTTTTTTTTTTTGTTTATAAGATTCTTACCTCTGAATAAGCATATTTCTCAGTTTTAGTCACAAGTATCTTTTATTCCTGTGTTGTATGTCTACCATGTAGTGTCACCCATTTCTATGACTTTAAATATCACATATACATTGAGACATAAATTTAGAAATCCTATGCTCATGTCCTGGTAAGAACTCTCCTCTGCCTGGCAAACTAACTTGAAATCTCAGACTTTTCTTGTCCAAAATTATGCTCTTGATTCAACACTTCACCTCTATTCTAACTCCTTGATTTTTCTGTCATTCTAAATGGGTTTACCGTTGCCTAGTTGCTCAAGCTATAAAACCTAAATTTCCATAAGATACCATGACCAAGACCATAGTCTCTATGGTTTAAATCTTGGCCCTGTCATATTATGCTAGACAACTGCCTAAGTCCATTTGTGTTGCTATAACAAAATACAACACACTAGATGTCTTAAAAAACAGAAATTTACTTTTCAAAGTTTGGAGGCTGGGAAGTCCAAGACCCAGGTTCCAGATTTGGTGCCTGGTGAGGTCCATTTCATAGTTCACAGAGGTCATCTTTTTGCTGTGTGATTACACAACACAAGGGGTGGTGGAGCTCTCTGGATCCTCTTTTTATAAGGGCACTAAAGCCATTCATGTGGGCTCCACTCTTGTGATCCAATCACCTCCCAAATGCTCCAGTCCTAAACACCATCACATTGAGGCTTAGGTTTCAATATGTGAATTTGAAGAGGGCACAAATACTCAGTATATAATAGTGACTTGGAAATTTTCTGTACCTCTCTGTGTCACAGCTTCCTCACTTGCATTTCAGTCAGTTTGGGCTGCTTTAAGAAAATACCATAGACTGTGTGGCTGAAACAACAAAAATTTATCTCACATAGTTCCAGAGGCTGGAAAGTTCAAGATCTGGGTGCCAGGGTGGTCAAGTTCTGGTGAAAGCCCTCTGGCTGGTTTACAGGTGACTGTCATCATGCTGTGTCCTCAGAAGGCAAGGAGAGACATCATCTTTTTCATGTGTCTTCTTATAAGGGGACTGATCTCATTCATGAGGGCTCTACTTTTTGACCAAATTATTCCCAAAAGCCCTACTTCTAAGTATCTTCATGTTGGGCATTAGAGCCTCAACATATGAATTTTGGGAAAACACAAACCTTCAGTCCATAACAACTTACAAAATGGAGATAATGATAGTAATACCTTTATGTTGAGGTTATTATAAGGAATAAATTAATGAATTTATTAAGTGTTGTGCATAATGCTCTACCTAGAGAAAATATACAACAAGTACTACCTGTCATCTTCAGCATCATCATCAATGTCACCTTCAGTTCTGCTACCATCATCATCATCATCATCATCTTTGGCTTTTAACTATCACCTTCCACACCCAACCTAAAAGAACTCAGGCAGATTTCCAAATGTATTTTATAATATTTTAAATCTACCCATTCTCTCTTTCTCTGCTACCACTCTATCCAAGCCAACATCACTTCTTACTTGGATTATTGCAATAACCTCTAGTTGGCCTGGACAATTCTTTTCTTATTGTCTTCTAGTTCTCCAATGCAGAAAACAAATTTTCAACATGTCAATAATTTGTCCTTCAATAACTTTACATATTATAATTTAGAATAACATTAAAACTCCTTATGTCTTAAAAGTCTAGAATGCTATGGCCATATACCAACTCTATAACTTCACCTTATTCCACTTTCTACTTGGTTCATCAGAGAATAACACAGTTTCTTATATATTTTTTGAATGTTTTGAGCATGCCTAGATACTTCTTGCCTCAAGGTTTTCTCACATATTCTTCCCAGTCTATCTTCTTCTGTTTATCATATTTGCTTTTTGATTAAATAGTTTTAAATATTTCAAATGGAAGTGGAAGAGTAGTTATACATTAATTGGCAGATGAAGATTACCCATATTGCTGCTGTAGAGCCCAAAATTAATAATTAGTTTCCACAGAGTCAGTTTTCAAATACAAACTTCATAAGCTGTCACCCAAGTGAAACTATGAAACCTACCAAAATAACACAGAAAAATAAAAAGAAGGATTAGGAGAAGGAGAAGTAAAAATAAATTTAAAAAAATACAGACAATGGATAAACCCAGTCTCTACTAAAAACAATGTCACATGGCTTAGACATTAATTGCACAGCAAATACATTTATATTAATATATTATTAACATATTAAGTATTAAATATAAAACATATTATTATATATTAGTACATATAATTTAAATACATGTATATTATGTATACACATATTTTAAATCATATATACACATATAAATGTATTTAAAATATCTCATTCTCAATATCAAGGAGAAAATTATGAAGTCAATTTTATTTTTAATACAAAGGTGTTTTCCTTCTTTTTTGAGGAGAGTGTTATTTAAGTAAATTTCCATATAGAGAAGTTATATACTAATAACAATAATTTTAAAAATCACCAAAGGCCAAAACTCAAATGCAGCTACTGTTCTCATTATGATCTAATGGTCTCCAATTATACCTATTTTAACAAGATGAACTTGCGTAAGTTTACTGAAGATTCTTGCCAAATATTAGAATATATGTAAATAAGAACTTGCCATTAACTAATCATATAGTAATCTAACTTCCATTATAGAGAATTTTTTCAGTATAGTGAAGAAGCTTGTTCCAAAATTTGTATACATCACAAAACAAAAACAAAACTAATTGTATTCTCTGCAACAAGATATAGGAATTTCAGGAGAAATATTTTTTGAAATTACATAGAATGATATTTATGTAAACTATAAAACAAACTTTTTTTCTCAGTAGTTTTTTAGCCTACAGTGATATAAACAGATAAATAATGGAAGAAAACATAGCCTTTAAAACAAAGCAAATGATTCCTCATTCTATTTCTTGGGTTTTTATAGTTTTTTATTCATCACACACTTTATGTAGTTTAGTGACTTTGTACTAACTCACATTTTATGTGTTTTCTCTTAATTTTTTTCTTTAGCAGTAAAATTTTATCATCTGATTAGATGAACAGAGAAGTCTAAAGCTAATTAAAAGCTACAAGCATCTGGTGAGGTTTGTTGAGTTCATTGAAGCACAAAACTGTTTCTTAAGAAGAGGGTCCTGAAATCTAGAGTACTAAATATGACTTCTCAGATAGGTGCATAGCCTCTGCATAATTTCAGAACCTGCCAAAACACTTGCACTTATGACAGTGTTGGCACAAAATAATGACTTACCCAAATATTCATGCTGACTTAAGAAAAAGAAAACAGAAGCAAACATAATATGTAAATGATAAATTCAAACTGAAACAAGATTAAGCAACACTAAAGTACACTACATGAACAAAGGCTGTGTGCTACATTAAAGTGAGAATAATCGCAGAAAAACTGAATCACCATTCAGTACATAGAAGTAACAGTGTACTAAAATAAAGTAAAATAAATTCCATTTTAGCAGTCAGAGCCATATTCACATTGTAATTGCTGATTTAGTATCAACAAAAGAACATCATTTGTCACAGTAAACTAATGATGTTAGTTTGGATTTTATGGTTTGTTAGCATTTAATTTATAAATTCTTTTGACTTTATAGCTTCTTATAAGCTATAAGTAAATAAGTTTAGACACTTTGTTTATGTTTATACTACTTAACTAACATAATAAAAATTATAAAATTCAACAATGAAGGTTAAGAAATACCATGAATTCTAAAAAAACACAAAACTGAAATTTTGTTACAATATCTTTGTGTATTATTCACACACATGTAAATCAAGTACTTTTGCAAGTAAGCAAGGAGTCTTCATGCTTTTCTCCTTCATTATTTTCTTCTTTAAATTAAACTTTTTATTTAGAGATAATTGTAGTTTCACATGCAGTAATAAGAAATAATACAGAGTTCTAGTTCTCCTCAATAATAACATGGTACAAAACTATAACACAATATCTAAACCAGAATACTGGCATTGATATAGCCAAGGTATAGAATATTTCCATCACTAGGCTCCCTCATGTTTCCCTTTTTTAGCTAAACCCACTTCTCTTCCACATTTGCCCTACCTCCCTTAGCTCCTGGCAAAAACTAAAATGATTGACATTTTTTAAATAAATTTGTCATTTCAGGAATGTTGTATAAATGAAATCATAGAGTATGTAACCACTTGAATAAGCGATATTCACTGAACACAATTCTCTGGATCTTCATTCAGTTTGTGGTGTGTATCAATTGTTCATTCCTTTTATTGCTGAGTAGATTGCAGAGTATGGATACACCACAACGTATTTAACCATTCATTCACCCATTGAAGGACATCTAGGTTAGTTCCAGGTTTGGGCTAATATAAATAAGACTGCCATAAGCATTTGTGTACAGGTTTTTGTGTGAACATACATTTTCATAAATGCCCAATGTGCAACTGTTGAGTAACAATTTATTTCCATGTTTAGATTTAAAAAAAGAAAAACCTGCCAACTTTTTCCAGAGTCGCTGTACCATTTTACATTCTTATCAGGAATATATGAGTGATAGGTTTCTCTGTAGAGTTACCATAACATGGTGCTGTTAATGTTTCCACCATGCACTGCCCCCACCCCAGGCCCCTGCATCACCAATCTTTTTTCTTAGGATTGCTTTGGCTATTCAGTGTCTTCTGTAGTTCCATATAAATTTTAGGATTATTTGTTATAGTTCTGTGAAAAAAGTCCTGTGTATTTTGACTGGGATTGCATTAAATCTGTAGATTACGTTGGGTAGTATGGCTATTTTAACAATATTAATTCTTCCAATTCAAGAACAAGAGACATCTTTGCATGTCTCTGTATCATTTTCAAATTCCTTCATCAATGTTTTATAGTTTTCTGTATATAGGTTTTCATCTCCTTGGTTAAGTTTATTTCTAGGCATTTTATTCTTTTTTGATGTGATTGTAAATGAAATTGTTTCCTTACTTTCTATTTCTGATTATCTATTATTAGTATATAGAAAAGCAACAGATTTCTGTATATCAATCTTGTATCCTACAACTTTAATGAATTCATTTGTTAGTTCTAGTAGTATTTTAGTGGAGACTTTAGAGTTTTCTATATAGAGTATCATGTCATCTGCAAATAGTGACAGTTTTACTTCTTCCCTTCCAAGTTGGATGTCTTTTATTTCTTTTTTCTTTCCTGAATGCTATGCTTAGGACTTCCAATACTATGTTAAATAGAAGTGGTGAGAGTGGGCATCTTTGTCTTGTTCCTGATTTTAGAGGAAAAGCTTTTAGCTTTTCAATGAAGAGTATGATGTTAGCTGTGGGTTTGTCACAAATGGCCTTTATTATGTTGAGATGTTTTCCCTCCATATCCACTTTGATGAGAGGTTTTATCATGAATGGATGTTGAATTTTGTTAAATGCTTTTATCCTGAGTGCTTTGAATTTTTTTCCAGATAATTCTAACACCTTCATCACCTCATTTTTTAATTTATTGATTGTCTTATTTCATTCAGTTTGAGCTTATTGATATGACTTCTTCACATTCAGTTTGAGGTTCTTCATATGACTAGCAATTTTCTATTGCAATTTGGTCAGTTGTTTTTTTTTTTATGTTTTGAGACACTGGATCTCATTTAAACCTTATGTTTTAGCTTGCTTTCTCTGACAGTCTTCTCTAGGGGTGGGAGGCATTGTCTATTTACTGCCAAATGCAGGTAGAAATCCAGTTTCTCCACTCTCATTATGACTGCTGGGTAGAGGTATGAGTCCTGGCTCTCACTAGGCCTCCAATGTTAAATCCCTGGCTAGGAGGGGTAGCAATGTCTCATACAGTTTCCCACATATCTTGCACTGACATCATGGGTGGATGGCTTACTACTGTTGGCTGATGGTCAAAATCTTGACTCTTCATTAGGTCTCTTCTTACACTACTCTAATGAGGAGGGTGAGTAAAAGTCTCTTCACTGTCAGATGGGGGTAAAAATCCAGGCTCCTCATATGTTCTCCACCAACACTGCAGAGGGATAGGGGCTCATTATTGGCTGGTGGGTAAGAAAGTTGTGGCTCCCTATTTGACTTTTTCTGGTACCAGCTAATCAGGGAAGTTGAAGCACCATTTTACAACTTACTAGTGTGGACATCTGGGTTTCTCATTCAGTCTTAGTTGATGTGGGTATTGAGGGGGACAGATTTTTTTTCTGTGATGTTTGGCTAGAGTAGAGTAGTTATCATCTAAGACATTTTTTTTTTCTTTCTGGGCTACCCCTTTCCTTGTTATTTGACTAGAGAGAGCAAGCTTTGAGGGATCATTTTTGTCATCACTCAGGATTTCTAGGATGCCAGATATTTCAGCTCCAAGATTGGGAAATGTGAAGCAAAAAGAAATCTCACCATCATGTCCTTCCTTGGGTCCTGAAACCCTTAGATGTTCTGCCTTTTTCTCTCCACCTTTCAGAGTTTTCATCTTTGTTTTATATATAATGTTCAGGGATTTTACTTGTAACCTTAGCAGGAAAAATAGGAAATCATATGTCTACTACAACTTCTCAGAGGTTGAACCTTCCCTTTCTTTTTAAAACAAAGTAAAATAGTAAACTTATACAAGTAACTCATGGTGGTCCCAACAAAATGTGTTTTTTCTAGTATTCCTGATTTCAACTCCATGACCCACTAAATCTTTGTATCTATCTGACCTCCTATTTTACATTTTTCACATCAGTTAAATTGCTCTCGCATCTGAAAGAGACTGGCATCTTCTTCCTCAACTCTACTTAAAACCTGCTGTTATTTTGCCCAACATAACCATCAGGTTTTTAACATGGGCTCCTCCCATTTAGTATTTGTTTGTTTCTTTTTGTTTACATTTCTGATGCTTTTCTGTTCCCTCTTGTCTTCCATTACTGCTTTTATATTATATATAATTGGGCCAAATCTTGCCTGGTTGAACAAACTCTAATGTTATGCATGGCAGAACCTCAATTCCTTAATAAACTACTGCTGAATTTAAGGAACTCATAGATACAAATCATCTCAAAGATGATGATTTCTCAAATGGAAGATAAAAGGATTATCCTCTGGTATCAAACCATCAGCTAGACTTCTTGTACTCAACTAATTCTTATACTTTCTGACCTCAGAGACTTAGCCCTTTCTTCTTGACTTCCGGGCCTCTGAGTTTTGACTTACTTTTGACCAAACTGGTCCCTCATTGAGTTAATTCAGCTTTTAATAAACGCTGATATCTGCCCAACTTAGTCCATGTTATGTTCTTTCCAAAGCACTTTTTCCTGCAACTTGTCTACCCTCAGCCAAGCATTTTAATGGTTTTGTTTTGATTATTAAATCACAGCTCTGGAAACTGTATATCCTGTTAATCCTTCTTTAAACTAGTTGTTTTATGAGGTACATGTGAATGTACTTAGAAAAGCTAAAAACATTTTTACTGAAATGCAGGGAATTATTATCGGTAGGAGTTTATTTTAAAGTAATTTACTACCCATCTATGTCCATGGGATTCACAGCTAAAAGATAGTTCTTATAGAATATGGTATACATTTAGCTCTTTTGGGATGAGATGGGGTAAAATGCATATTTCTTCAGTAGTCTCATTTATTAGCATAGTATTCATTTATTACATATATATTTTTATTTAACTGCACATTTTCTCTATATAGTGAAACAAGTTATTATTTTATGATAACATTTATTTACATTAAGTAAATCTATATTCTCAGTTGTTGAGAAGAACTAAAGAAGCCAGCTGATGAAAGCAAGGAAAAGTGAAATATTTTGTACACTGCCTAGACTATGATAAGCAATGGTATGTAAGGTGCTACTCTATTCCAAATATATCTGTAAATTTCTCATGCTTGATGAGAATGCTCTTTTTACACTAAAGGATGCTACATAAGCAGAATATAATTTAAATAACTTACCTCTTCATTTCTGATTGTGTTTCCCTTCCATGGGGAAGGAAGCAAAGCAGAAGAGAGGATACACTGGAAAACCATTGTTTCCTCTGCTCCAGCATTCATTCCTTTTTATTTAAAGCAAAGAACCCCTGTTTTCTTTTGGAAACCTCCCTGCTTTATTGTCAATATTTTGTACCCAGGATGGCAACTCAACCTAGTTATGGCCAATCAGCATACTCAAGCTACTGCTATTCACTCCAACTACTCTAACCAGAGTGGCTGAGTCAGCAATAGCCATGCAACCCAAACCAGGCAGATAAGTTTCAGATCCTTCATTGAAAATAATGAGAAAGTGATAAATAAAAATATGAAAAAGAAGAAGCATAGACTAGAAACTCTGAGCACAGACTCTGGAACCAGATTGTCTGCCTCCAAAGCTTGTGTTATTGTGGGCAAGTTTCTTAACCTCTCTGTGGCTCAGTTTCTAGTCTGTAAAATGTGGATGACAATAGTGCCTACTTCATAGATATTATCAGGATTAAATGAGTTGCTGTGTCTAAAGTGCTTGGAATAGGTGTTTGTTTTATTATTATTTTCTTACTGACATTTTGCTAAGCTGGTAGGACATAAATGTGGAGCTGTACATAGTCATTTGCCATAAACACCCATGAGGGAATAAATCCAGCAGAAAGAAAAAGTATAGCTAAGAGATGGAGAGAGATAGGTCCCTTGAACATCATTTGATCATCTGAATCCAGCTCTATCTTGATGTGCAAACTTTCTAACTTCTCTATTACCTAAACCAATGTGCATTGTGTCTGTCCACTGTAAGTGAAAGAGCCCTAAGGAACACAGAAAAAGAAGGAAATAAACTTTCTAGAGCAGTTTGTCCAAGATCCAGAGTGGAACAGCAAACTAAGATTCTCTCAAAGAAAAACTCAGTAATATATTCGGTCAACTCATTCAGAATGCATTTATTAAGTGCCTATTATGTATTATGTACAAAGTAAGCATTTCGGATACCACAGAAAAGGAGTGGTCTCCACGTTAGAGGAGGTTACTATCTCATGGGGAGATTAGTATCTAAGTCACCTCAGACTGGCATAACAGAATCCTGCAGACTGGAATGGCTTAAATGAGAGAAATATTATTTCTCACCGTTCTGGGAACTAAAAATCCAAGATCAAGTTGCTAGATAATTCAATTTCTTTTTTGTTGTTGTTTTGCGATATAATTTATGTATAACACTATATTAGTTTCAGGCATACAACATAATGATTCAGTATATGTATATATTATAAAATAATCACCACAATAAGTCTAGTTAACATCAATCAGCACTCACAGTAACAATTTTTTTCCTTGTGATGAGAACTTTTAAGATCTACTCTCTTAGCACCTTTCAAGTATACAATACAATATTATTAATTATAGTCAGCATGCTGTGTATTACATCTGCAAATCAAGTTTTTGGTGAGGGTCCTATTCCCAGCTTACAGATAACTTTTTTTCTCACTGTTCTCACATGGCAGAGAGAGAAAGAGAGAGAATGGATATTTCTTCCTCTTCTTACCATGACACTAATCTTATCAAATTAGAACACACCCTTATGACTTCATTAAACCTTAATTACCTTCCTAGAGGCCCAATTCTCCAAATATAGTTACATTGGTGGTTAAGCCTTCAACATACAAATTTGCGTGGGGGAGGGGGCACATAATCCAGTCCATAACAGTAAGTAACAATACCTGGTTGAGTATTGTTTAGAGAAATAGCTGGTTGAATAATAAATCTTTAAGCATTTTCTAAAATGGTTTATTCATTCAATGAAATGCAATTCTTGAAGACAAATTCACTTAGAAGAAGCTTCTATTAAGTAAATGCCTAACATAAAAATATACATTGGGAAGATAATTCTTAGTGAAAATAATTCTGTCCTTCTAAAAGGCATTTCATAGGAAAAAAATGTTTATTTTGCAAGATACATTGAAAAGTATTTTTATCACAACTTTATGAAATAAACTATTGATACTGAGAAAAAATGATTAAAGAATAATCTATTAGAGCATGCCTGAGCCTAGCTGTATTTGTTAATTTTACCAGGTCATTCTACTGAACTTGTCAATGGAAGCAGTAAAAAAAAAAAAAAAAAAACCAGAAAAATCAACCAAACCAGAATCTTGACATGCTAAAAAATTAATATAAATAAGCAAAAAACCTATTAATTGATCTAACAACAGATTGAGTTGGCAAATGTTTGAATCAGTTAATTGATTTAAGCCTTTGTAATTCCAAACACTGAAAAAGGTACACTTTCAAGGTCAAGTTGGTAGTAGAAATGCATGGGTTGCAGATGAAAAAATGCTGCTAGGTGAGTCACATTTGACAGCAGAATGCCAACAAATAACAAGTAACTCTTTAGGCACTTTTTATGTGAAATTAATTTGATTTTCACTACAAATTGAAGGGGTGGGTATTATTGACCCTACTTTGTAGATGAGGAAACTAGGCAAGACTTTCACTCTCCAGGCACAGCCACAGTGGCATCTCAGCCAGAACACGTGAAACTGAGTCCAACACCTTGCTCTTTCTACTTCAACATGCACTGTGTTAGACAGGAGCAGGCATTAAGTACAAATGCCTCTTCTGACATGTGTGATTAAAAGTGGGGGTGAAGAGCCATGATAGATCAGAGATTTAAAACAAACCACAATGCTATGCTCAGTGCCCATTTATTTTGCTTTTGTCTTCACAATATATATTGAAGTGCATGGTCTTTTATTTAATTGTTTATTTTAACTATTTAAAAAATGTTATCATGTGCTTGATTTTAAAAAGCAAAACATCTAAAAATCCTCACTTTGCAGAAACA
Source organism: Physeter macrocephalus (assembly GCF_002837175.3). Classification (NCBI taxonomy): domain Eukaryota; kingdom Metazoa; phylum Chordata; class Mammalia; order Artiodactyla; family Physeteridae; genus Physeter; species Physeter macrocephalus. The sequence continues at coordinate 166,347,740 of NC_041224.1, forward strand.
AAAAAATAGCAATTATCTGCTTTGCTTCTTGCCAGTCCTCAGTACCACTCTCCAGAAGCAATGGTTCTATTCAATTTTAGCTTTTGCTTTTGTTATTTAACACATTTCTGAATAATGTGTTTATATTACTATTTCTTGATTCAATTATTTAGACATTAACCATCAACTCCCTATGATGGTGTATGGGGATGGTAGCTCTCTTTACACCTCCCACCACTCCCACTTCCTCCACATATAATTAAACGTCTCTATGCAATCTGATGACTGTAATTATGTCTCATTCTTAAGCCAGGTAGTGAACAATAATTATATTTTCTTTCTTGTACAGTTCTTGCATTGTTTTGCTTTGTTTCATTTTAACTTCTGTATTGTTTTCTTTAGCTCTGTAACAGTTAGCGGGGTACTGGCTTTTCCACATTTTGCTGGGGCTTATCCTGCTGGAGGTCTTTATATTCCTGCTGCAGTCAAGATTAGTGGATCTTAAACGTGCTGTCTTAGAACATCTCTGCCTTTCCATTGGGTGAGATGCCATCTTTCCTGGATCACAGATGTTCTTCATTTTGCTGAAGCACATCTACCAGTAGTTTCTTGGGAGAGAGGGGAAGGTTATGAATGCAAGAGATACATTATTTGAGACCAGGCCAGTCAGAAAAAACATTTCTCCTGTCCCCTCATGGTCATTGGTAATATATCAGTCTGTACATTTCTAGACTGAAGAACATTTCCTTTTGGAATTTTGGAAGCATTATTCCACTGGATTCCAGTCCCTCAGAGGATATTTGGTATGTCCCCTAAACCCCAGAATAATTTAGGATTTTTGTCTCTGGTCTTTTCAACTTATGTGACAAGACTAGATGTCAATTACAGGAAAAAATCTGTAAAAATACAAACACATGGAAGCTAAACAATACACTACTAACTAACCAAGAGACAACTGAAGAAATCAATGAGGAAATCAAAAAATACCTAGAACCAAATGACAATGAAAACACGACAGCCCAAAACCTATGGGATACAGCAAAAGCAGTTCTAAGAGGGAAGTTTATAACAATACAATCCTACCTCAAGAAACAAGAAAAATCTCAAATAAAAACCTGAACCTAAAGAAATTAGAGAAAGAAGAGCAAACCCCCCCAAATTAGCAGAAGGAAAGAAATTGCAAAGAACAGATCAGAAATAAATGAAAAAGAAATGAAGGAAACAATAGCAAAGATCAATAAAACTAAAAGCTGGTTCTTAGAGAAGATAAGCAAAATTGATAAACCATTAGCCAGACTCATCAAGAAAAAAAGGGAGAGGATTCAAATCAATAGAATTAGAAATGTAAAAAGAGAAGTAACAACTGACACTGCAGACATACAAAAGATCATGAGAGATTACTACAAGCAACTATATGCCAATAAAATGGACAACCTGGAAGAAATGGACAAATTCTTAGATGCACAACATTCCGAGACTGCACCAGGAAGAAATAGAAAATATGAACAGAACAATCACAAGCACTGAAATTTAAACTGTGATTAAAAATCTTCCAACTGGAGCTTCCCTGGTAGCGCAGTGGTTGAGAGTTCGACTGCTGATGCAGGGGACATGGGTTCGTGCCCCGGTCCGGGAAGATTCCATGTGCCATGGAGCGGCTGGGCCCGTGAGCCATGGCTCTTGACCCTGCACATCCAGAGCCTGTGCTCTGCAACGGGAGAGACCACAGCAGTGAGAGGCCTGCGTATCGAAAAAAAAAAAAAAAAGAATCTTCCAACAAACAAAAGCCCAGGACAAGATGGCTTCACAGGCGAATTCTATCAAACATTTAGAGAAGAGTTTACAACTATCCTTCTCAAACTCTTCCAAAATATAGCAGAGGGAGGAACACTCCCAAACTCATTCTACAAGGCCACCATCACCCTGATACCGAAACCAGACAAAGATGCCACAAAAAAAGAAAAGTACAGGCCAGTATCACTGATGAATATAGATGCAAAAATCTGCAACAAAATACTAGCAAACAGAATCCAACAGCACATTAAAAGAATCATACATAGTGATCAAGGTGGATTTATCCCAGTGATGCAAGGATTCTTCAATATACACAAATCAATCATGTGATAAAACATATTAACAGATTAAAGGAGGAGAACCATATGATTATCTCAATAGATGTAGAAAAAGCTTTTGACAAAATTCAACACTCATTTATGACAATAACCCTCCAGAAAGTAGGCATAGAGGCAACTTACCTCAAAATAATAAAGGCTATATATGACAAACCCACAGCCAACATCATTCTCAATGGTGAAACACTGAAACCATTTCCACTAAGATCAGGAACAAGACAAGGGTGCCCACTCTCACCACTACTATCCAACATAAATTTTAGAAGTTTTCATCACAGCAATCAGAGAAGAAAAAGAAAGAAAATGAATCCAAATCAGAAAAGAGAATGTAAAACTGTCACTCTTTGGAGATGACATGATACTATACATACAGAATCCTAGAGATGTTACCAGAAACCTACTAGAACTAATCAATGAATCTAGTAAAGTATCAGGATACAAAATTAACGCACAGAAGTCTCTTGCATTCCTATACACTAATGATGAAAAATCTGAAAGAGAAATTAAGGAAACACTCCCATGTACCATTGCAATGAAAATAATAAAATACCTAAGAATAAACCTACTTGAGACAAAAGACCTGTATGCAGTAAACTATAAGATGCTGATGAAAGAAAGTAAAGATGATACAAACAGATGGAGAGATATACCATGTTCTTGGATTGGAAGAATCAGTACTGTGGAAATGACTACACTACCCAAAGCAATCTACAGATTCAATGCAATTCCTATCAAACTACCAATGGCACTTTTCACAGAAATAGAACAAAAAATTTCACAGTTTGATGAAAACACAAAAAAACCCTGAATAGCGAAAACAAACTTGAGAAATAAAAGCAGAGTTGGAGAAGTCAGTCTCCCTGACTTCAGACTATACCACAAAGCTAAAGTAATCAAGACAGTATGGTACTGGCACAAAAACAGAAAATTAGGTCAGTGGAACAGGATAGAAAGCCCAGAGATAAACCCATGCACATATGGTCACCTCATCTTTGATAAGGGAGACAAGAATATACAATGCAGAAAAGACAGCCTCTTCAATAAGCAGTGCTGGGAAAACTGGACAGGTACATGTAAAAGAATGAAATTAGAACACTCCCTAACACGATATACAAAAATAAACTCAAAATGGATTAAAGACCTCATTGTATGTCCAGACAGTATAAAACTCTTAGAGGAAAACATAGGCAGAACATTCTATGACATAAATCACAACAAGATCTTTTTTGACCCATCTCCTGGAGAAATGGAAATAAAAACAAAAATAAACAAATGGGACCTAATGAAACTTAAAAGCTTTTGCACAACAAAGGAAACCATAAACCAGAGGAAAAGACAAGCCTCAGAATGGGAGAAAATATTTGCAAATGAAACAAATGACAAAGGATTAATCTCTAAAATTTACATGCCATTCACACAGCTCAATATCAAAAAAACAAACAACCCAATCAAATAATGGGCAGAAGACCTAAGTAGACATTCCTCCAAAGAAGATATACAGATTGCCAAAAAACACATGAAAGGATGCTCAACATCACTAATCATAAGAGAAATGCAAATCAAAACTGCAATATGTTATCACCTCACGCCAGTCAGAAAGGCCATCATCAAAAAATCTACAAACAGTAAATGCTGGAGAAGGTGTGTATAAAAGGGAACCCTCTTGCACTGTTGGTGAGAATGTGAACTGATACAGCCACTATGGAGAACAGTATGGAGGTTTCTCAAAAAATTAAAAATAGAACTACCATACGACCCAGCAATCCCACTACTTGGCATATACACTGAGAAAACCATAATTCAAAAAGAAGCATGTACCACAATGTTCATTTCAGTTCGAATCTAAAAAAAAAAAAATGGTTCTGAAGAACCTAGGGGCAGGACAGGAATAAAGACACACTTATAGAGAATGGACTTGAGGACACGGGGAAGGGGAAGGGTAAACTGGGATGAAGTGAGAGAGTGGCATGGCATATATACACTACCAAATGTAAAATAGATAGCTAGTTGGAAGCAGCCACATAGCACAGGGAGTTCTGCTCAGTGCTTTGTGTCCACCTAGATGGATGGGATAGGGAGGGTGGGAGGGAGACACACGAGGGAAGAGATATGGGGATATATGTATATGTATAGCTGATTCACTTTGTTATACAGCAGAAACTAACACACCATTGTAAAGCAATTAAACTCCAATAAAGATGTTAAAAAAAATGAAATGCATAAGGTTTCTGATGTGATTAGTAAGCAGTAAAAAATAAATTAAAATAAATTAAAAGCTATCATTTTTTAAATTTAAAAGAACTATTTCTTATTTTTTATTGTATTAGCTTCTCATTCTTATAAATATGTTTTCTTAACTTTCAGAGATTATCAATGATGGTATATTGAAGTTTTCTTCTGTTCTCTGCATTTTCTCTGATAAACTATTCTCTGTTTCTTTGTATTTACCTCTGACTTCTTACTGGAGCCTTTCTTCAAAAACCCTGCTAATTTTACTGTGCGTTTGTTTTTCAGAGTGCGAAACAAAAATACTAATTGGGCTGAGACTTTTGACTGGTAGAGTAGTCAGGTGTTTAGCTGGATTTTCTTTAGAAAATGTAAAATATTGTTTGTTACTTTGTCTGGAACTGATCAGTCTTTGCGGAGAAGAATCTTGCAGGCTCTTACACAGGAGTTATAACCCTCTATTTTTAGTTGGGCAGCTCAACTTCTTCATGTCTTGTTGTCCTGAGTTCAGAGTGTTTGCATTAATCTCTCTAGTGAATGTATCTGGAATGAGAGACTAATTGCCTAACTAAATGGGGAGGGATGGTTATAGAATGGTCCAATTGTTCTTTGTATCAACTTTACGTTACCCTTTTTCAGTCTTCTGTATCAACCTACATTTCTTGGTGTCTGGTGCTTCTATTTCTGAGAGTTGCAGTTTATCACTATCTTTCTCTATGGGCACACAGTCCTTAACTAGCTCTGCCAGTGGATTCAACACCCCTCTACATACTATCCACATTCTTATACTATGGTATAGAAATTTGATCTTTCCTAGTTTCATCAGTGATAACACTTTGGTGCCTGTCTCTTGATCTTTCATTTTTTCGGAGATTACTTTCAAGAAACAAATGTTTTGAGGTCTTAGAAGATATTTTTTTACCCCTCCTTTCTTGAAACCAGAAGTATCATATCAACAGTGGTAATATGATGTAGTTACCGAACAAGCTTTACCTGAAGTACTAAGTAAGAGAAAGGCAGCGTTTGTAGCAGACTGAACAATCATAGATTGAATGTTTGGAGCCATTGGCTACTTGTTGTGTAAGAACCATCAGGGGAAGTTATTGTGGATTGAGAGAGATGTAATAACTTTGGGGGATAATGTTTTCTCCAAGAGAATTTTGGTATTCTATTTAGTCAAGATACGTTTTCTATTGTTGTATAACTCATAACTGTAAACTTAAGTGAGAATTTTAGCTCAGAACTTCTGTATTCTCTGCCCAGTGTAGTGTGAAGTGAAAATTAAGGTGTTACCCAGCTGAATTCTTGTCTAGAGTCTTTGGAGACGTATCCACTTCCAACCTCATTCTTGCAGTTGGCAGAATTCTTTTCTCGCGGTTCTAATACTGAGATCCCTGTTCCCTTGCTGGCTGTCAGCCGAGGGGTTGCTTTCAACTCCTGGAAGTTGTATGTATTACTTGACACATGGTCCTCTCCATCTTCAAGCCAACAAAAATGCATAAAATCCCTCGCTCATATTTTTAATCTCTGGCCTTTTTCCATGTAACTAGCCAGAAAAAGCTCGCTGCTTTTAATAGGCACATGTGATCAAGCCAGGACCACCAAGAAAATCTCCTTATTTTAAGATCAACTGTGCCAGATAACATAAGCTATTACGAGAGTAAAAGCCATCATATTCAGAGTCCCATGGATTATGCAGGCCCTGTACCTGGGGGAGTGAGAAATATTGGGGGCCATTTTAGGATTCTGCTTACCACAAATAATAATACAAAGTCTTTTTTCATCTTTTATTAAACATATATTTAGAGCTACATTTAAATGTATAGAAAAAGTCCCCCAAATATTCCATATTACATATGTCCCTCATCCAGCCTCCCCCAATGTTACCATCTTACATAACTATAGTAGAATCTTCAGAACCAGGAAACTGGCCTTGGTAAAAGACTTCAGTCATCTCTCTAACCCACAAAGAACTGTAGTTATCACCTCCATGCACCACTCTTCCTTCCTTTTAAAATTCTTACTCCTCTTTCAAGTATTAGCACAAAATTTTCCTTCTTGTATGGGGTATGGGCTCATTCTCCATCCTCTGAATACTCCACACCCTTTTGTGAATACCTGTATTATAGCACTTACACAAATAATTAGAGAACAATACATCTGTTTTCCCAATCTATAATGTGTATTCATCATATATTTATTAAGGTTCAGTATGCCACATAGGGAGATGTTAAAAGTAGAAACCATAGGTATTCACTTTCTGCTCACCCCACTCTCTATCTAGGTAAACCCTAGAAAATAATATGCTATTTACTAATATTCAGCTGAATAAATTCGGTGTAAGATTAGAGTATTCACAAACACTGGGTTGAAAAGTTCTTTGGATACAAAATATACTGAAATGATATCATTATATACTAATATATATGGCATATATTTTTTAAAAACTTAGGTTTGAAGGTTATTTACTTATTTTTTCCTTCAGTTTACTACATTATTGTGCAAATTTTATTTGTATGATAGGGGTAATAAATAGCAATCTATATAGTCATGTTCCTTTTAGCCCATGCATATTCTCTTAGACCATTTTGTAGAAGTAATGGAGGCTTTTCCTTTTTTATTTCATTATGCTAAAATGAATTTTTGGTAATAATGTTCTTAAATTCATTGACTAGGTCCTTAAAAGCCAAAGCTTGGCAGATACCTCTGGAGAGTGTAAGAAAATTCACAACTTCAGGAGGTAATTCCATAACATTCCACTCTTTCATGCACAAATAAAATGTTGGAATGATGCTGGACATCAAGGACAGAGCAGGGAAAATGGTGCCCATCAGACCTCCACCTTGTAAAAGAAGTCCTTATCAGGAAAGACCTTAGAGAGGAAGGGCACATAACATAAGGAGAACATCACATAGACAGCAGGACAAATTAATGGCCCCATAATAATATATGTTTTCACATGCTTTTTTTTTTAACATCTTTATTGGAGGATAATTGCTTTACAGTGGTGTGTTAGTTTCTGCTTTATAACAAAGTGAATCAGCTATACATATACATATATCCCCATAACGCTTCCCTCTTGTGTCTCCCTCACACCCTCCCTATCCCACCCCTCTAGGTGGTCACAAAGCACCGAACTGATCTCCCTGTGCTATGTGGCTGCTGTTGTCACACTTCATTGCATAGGCGACTAGAAGCTCATGATGATGGAAGGTGAGGTCATCTTCCTAAGCCAGCCTGAGTTGTAAGTGGGCAGATCATTCCTGTAAAGTTCCCTGGAGCTTAGGGAATTCCCTGTATCCAGTTTGGTCACTTTTATTAAAAGGAAATAAGTAATGGCCTTTCCACGTGGAGACTTGGAACTAAAGGTGCAAAATGATCCTTCTTGGTAGACACTGCTAACTGGGGTTTCATCCAGATGATAAAAACAGAAACGTGACTAAATCCCCTTTAGGAAAATTAGTTGCTTACTTATCGAGTGCCTGAATTATGGAAGATGCCTTATAGTTTCTGTGAAATGGAGAATGGATTGACACTTCTAGAAATTAATGTCTTCCAACATGTATTACATTAACATTCTGTGCAAAAGTAACCTACAGACATTTGCTTGGACCTGCATTATGGACCACCAAAGCACTTCAGTAGAAAGTGCAACTTGTTCCACTCAATGATTATTTAGTGATCTAGTTAAATACCAGAAAATCATGACATATTCCACTACCTGATAATTTCTGGTTGTAGAGTTTACTCTTTTTTGAAGAAATTAAATTAAAAGAAGATGGTGCCTTATTCATTTTATTACCACATAATAGTTGCTCAGTAATGGTTGTTATTTTAATGTATGTATACCAGAAACAAAGTAATGTGGTGGGGTAGAAATGGCACTGTTTTGAAAAGCAGAAATATTTGTGTCAATGTCGGGTCTGCATATACCTTGCTGGGTCACCCTGGACCATCATCCTATCTTTCATTTTCTTTTCTTTTCCTTTTTTTTTTTTTAATTTTTATTGGAGTATAGTTGATTTACAATGTTGTGTTAGTTTCAGGTGTACAGTAAAGTGAAACACTCATACATATACATATGTCCATTCTTTTTTAGATTATTTTCCCAAAAGTTTACTATTGACTAGAGTTCCCTGTGCTATACGATAGGTCCTTTTTGGTTACTTATTTTATATATAGTAGTGTGTGTATGTCAGTCTCAATCATGTTTTTCTTATATTTTAAAATGAGAGAGCTAAACAAGATAAACTGTACACTTCCTTCTTTCTCAGCATTACATGATTTTTCTAGGTCATTGGCTAGTAGCAATTCCTTTAGAAATTTCAATATGCTAAAAGTATCATATAGAATAAAATGGAAATTCTAAATACTGAGCATCATTGCTTCATAATATGTCTTTTATTTCAGGATTCTTTATAAGCATTCTGGTTCTTATAAACTACAGAAGAGTTAGTCACAAAACTTTTCTAGTCAAGAGCTGAATGCTTGCCTTGTCCTACATGGATCTCAACAAATGAAGTTGACCTGGCACATAATTTATCACTACAGAAGGAGGTGGTGAACCCACAGGAAAGGGATAAGCTCTCCTTATGCATTCCAAGTATTAACAGCTTTTGCTTTTTGCGTCTCCTCTCAGAATTTTCTCTTTTACTCATCTAAGAGTCCATTTCCTAAACCTAATCTTACAAATGTCTGCATTCACCTGTGACAAGACTGTGCAAGGTCATGTTATCAGCAGTCAAACATAAGTTGAAAGATCAAAAAGTGAGTTTGCAGATGAATGTATAGTTAATTGCACCATTACTGTGGACCCTATACAATCTTCCAACACAAGGATATAAATACTAAAGGAATGATGGGGAAAAGTGTTTACAGTTTATTAGGCTGTTATAAGATTTTCCTAAACTACAAATGGAACACACTACCTGTTTCTGTACACACAAATATCATGCATTTGAGGGCACAAGATTCTTCCCCAAACTAAGTTTTTCAGAATGCTATGGGTCCTCAAATAAAATGAAAACATCTTCTAGCTATTCTCCTTATTTAAAAAATTCTAACAGCCATGAATATAAAATATCAATATATAAAATAAAGAATACAGATGGCCAGATAAACTTATAGAATTTGTTCCCTCTAGTGCTTAAAGGCCTGAAAATTAAAATAAAATAGAAATCACCATTTTTTGGTTTTGGTCAAAATTAAGGCATTAAAATATTTAATGTTGAGGATGTAGCAAAATGGGCACATCTTTTCCCTCTCACCCTCAAAGCATTATCTCACTAAACAGTGATGGATTTGGATACATGCTGATTTCCATAAACAGCTTTATAAAATTACAAACATATGTAACATAGAAATTGTCACAGTAAAAATAAGTATATATAGTATATATAAAAGTATGCAAGTATATACAAAATTATATAATTGATTGTTTCCTAGTGAGACACAGTTAATTAGATTAAAAGGATATAAAATAAAGAAGAGGGCTCTTGAAATGTTCAGAAGTTGGAAAAATCAAATCCTGAATCTAAAAAGAGAAGTCAAAAATAATCCAAGAGAAGGTTAAAATGATTATCACAAGTGAAATAATCATTTCCTCTGTGTAAATTCTGTCTTCTGCCCCCTTGGCTTTGATGGAAAGAGGTGTTCACCATTTTTTGTCAAGTATTGTGAGTACAGAGGCTGATCCCATGGTCTGGCTCCCTCTTCTGAAGTAGTGGTTAAGATGGGAATGACACTGCATTCTTTTTTTTTCTTTTTCTTTAAATAGTCCCCATTTTATTTTATTTATTATTATTTTTTTAATCTTTAATTTTTATTGGAGTGTAATTGATTTAAAATGTTGTGTTAGTTTCTGCTGTACAGCAAAGTTAATCAGTTATACATATACATATATCCACTCTTTTTAAAATTCTTTTTCCATGTAGATCATTACACAAGACTGCAAACATTTCCCTGTGTTATATAGTAGGTCCTTATTGGTTATCTACTTTATATATAGTAGTGTGTATATGTCAATCTCAATCTCCCAATTTATTCTTCCCCCCTTTCCCTCCTTGTAACCATAAGTTTGCTTTCTACATCTGTGACTCTATTGCTGTTTTGTAAATAAATGGTACAAATGGACACTACATTTTGATGTAGTTTGGCACCATTCAGCAGTGGATAATAGAAGAAATACCATGGGTGTTAGTGATGGTGAGTCTGCATCTGATTATTCAAGTGCCTCCAAGGAGTGAGAATTTCCCACTCTGCTTCTTGAAAGGCACAGCTCCAATCTGACCTCTCTCATTTTTTATTGTTAAATTATTAGATTCCTTTGACTTTGCACAACTTATTTTGGTGCCTTTCTTTTGTGAAAGAATTCCATTCCAAAGTAATTTTTAGTTTACTAATTCTCCTACACTTTATAATATTTCAGACTAATGCTACTCATTATCACCTTTTAAAAACAGATAATAGAAATAAAGCAGAAAGAAGTTAAGTGACTTCCCAAGACCTGATGCTTATGAAGTGTCAATGGAATGGAGGGTCATATTCATTTATCTCCCTAAACAGCTTCTGGCTTTTGCCAAAATGGTCTGCACAATTGGAAAGGGACCAGAATCCTTGCTTGGTGAGTTATTATGGGAGTCACTCCCCTGTATAATTTCCCATCTGTTATTCTATATTAAGACTATAATAAATTTAAACTTGTAAATTTTTAAGCATTAATCTTAATTAATTTTTCAGTTGAGGGACTTGGAAATATAGACTCAGGTTAAGTATGAAACTAGTGAGGGAAAAGAAAATTAACTGATTTGATAAAAGGTCAGGGAGATACTTAACTAAAGAAGTAGTTCTTCGGGACTTCCCTGGCGGTCCAGTGGTTAAGACTTCGCCTTTCAATGCGGGGGGTGCGGGTTCGATCCCAGGTCGGCGAGCTATTATCCCACATGCCTCGCGGCCAAAAACACCAAAGCGTAAAACAGGAGCAATACTGTAACAAATTCAATAAAGACTTAAAAAAAAGAAAAAAAGAATTAGTTCTTCAACTCATGACGTCTAATAACCAGTACTATATTTTGTTTTGCTTGTTTGTTTCTCCCTACATCAGGGTGATTTTCTATTTCCTATGAATCATATGAATATTTTTTCTAAGGTCTCTTTCTCCTGTTAAACCTTATAAAAGAAAAAAAACCTGATTTCTTCTGAAAACACCTTTTTTTTTCCTATCAGCTTAATTATTCAACATTTAAAGTTTTATTTCCTTATTATTTTACTTGGACGATTAACATGCGATGTCAGAGCCCAGTGACTATGAAATTTATGTTTCCATTGTTCATTCTTACTAAAAACTCGATATTAGGTTAGTGCATCTGTAAGTATATTTTAATCTGCCAATTGTTAATTGACTGTCTCCAATACTTAAGACCATGATTTCCAAGGTAGATTCTTCAGAGCAGAATTCTATACTTTTTTTAGCCAAGATTACCGCAAGTGCAATAGGAAAAGAATGCTTTCCCCAAGTACATATTCCTATAATTGTTGTCACTTCCACCACTCTGCTCATCTCATGATTAAATCAAGTTCAAATTGTACTTCTCAGCTCTCTCTGATGCCATGCATCATTCTGTAGAAAAATATTTATAAGCCGTATTAAATCAAATATTCGCACACACCCCAATCATTATGGGTGATTAATTTTCTTTTCTAGACTCCATTAAGGGCCTTCACTGATATTCTTACCAGAGGCTGAGGTCGCTAATTCATTTCTCTCCTACGCTCCTCACAACACCCCCCTTTTAATGGCCCAGGGTCATGCTGGGATACTCATTAGTTTCCTGCTAGCTGTTCTGCCAAGCGGCCTCCAAAGCCTCAGCGTCACCTCAGAAACCATTAACGTAACTGGCTCTGCAATCTCCACCTGCCAAGCGTAGAGTAATCGTTTAGAGACTGAAACCTGTTCCTCCATAAATGAGCATTTTGCGGGGAGAGAGAAGTAGAGAGGGAAAGCTCATGTGTTGCAGTCATTTTCTCCAAACAAATGAAATCTCAGTAACTGAGATGAGAAGGCAGATGTTTGCCAGCATCCTGGTCATGTTTGGGGACCAGAAATGGTTTGGTGTAGAGGCAGATGTGATTTACCTTTGGCTAAAGAAAAAGACACAATGATATATTGAGGGTCCAAGGACGTCTAATCACATTTGTGATTTTCTAGAGCTGCCTTCACTTCCACTGTGTTCATACATGGTGATAGAATCTAGTTGCAGATGTGTCTTGATGAAGTGATGATGCTATTCTTAGCAAGGATATGGAAAACCCATTCAACCTTCAATCAAAGAAGAATGTATATACATTTATTTATATGTGGTTTATAGGTTTTATGGTTAAAGACACAACTGCTGGCATTGTTCCTTATGTCACCATTCAAAGTTATGTCTTATACAATCAAGAGTGCAGGTTCTATATTAAGATTGCTGACCCAAAAATATAGTTCTCCTAAGAGCAAAACAAACAAAAAAACAACAAGGGTCAGTGAACACATGGTTACAGCCTTATTGAATACAAAGGAAATATGAATCTTGCATGGAAAAAATGCAGAGACTCTGCATATATGTGTTCCTATGGACAGGATCTCTGCCTTTTTTTTTCCCGGTAGACTGTGGGTTTTTTTGTTTTGTTTTGTTTTTTTTAACATCTTTATTGGAGTATAATTGCTTTACAATGATGTGTTAGTTTCTGCTGTGTAACAAAGTGAATTAGCTACACATATACATATATCCCCATATGTCCTCCCTCTTGTGTCTCCCTCCTACCCTCCCTATCCGACCCCTCTAGGTGGACACAAAGCACCGTTAAGATCGCCCTGTGCTATGCTGCTGTCTCCCACTAGCTATCTATTTTATATTTGGTAGTGTATATATGTCCATGCCTCTCTCTCACTTCATCCTAGCTTACCCTTCCCCCTCCACATGTCCTCAAGTCCATTCCCTACAGCTGTATCTTTATTCCTGTCCTGCCCCTATGTTCTTCAGAACCATTTTTTTTTATTAAGATTGCTGACCCAAAAATATAGTTCTCCTAAGAGCAAAACAAACAAAAAAACAACAAGGGTCAGTGAACACATGGTTACAGCCTTATTGAATACAAAGGAAATATGAATCTTGCATGGAAAAAATGCAGAGACTCTGCATATATGTGTTCCTATGGACAGGATCTCTGCCTTTTTTTTTCCCGGTAGACTGTGGGTTTTTTTGTTTTGTTTTGTTTTTTTTAACATCTTTATTGGAGTATAATTGCTTTACAATGATGTGTTAGTTTCTGCTGTGTAACAAAGTGAATTAGCTACACATATACATATATCCCCAGGTTCCTTCCTTTTTATGGCTGACTAATATTCTATCTTATATATGTACCATATCTTCTTTATCCATTCCCTTGTTGATGGACATTCAGGTTGCTTCCATGTCCTAGCTATTGTAAATAGTGCTGCAGTGAATATTACATCTTTATTGGAGTATAATTGCTTTACAATGATGTGTTAGTTTCTGTTGTGTAACAAAGTGAATTAGCTACACATACACATATATCCCCATATGTCCTCCCTCTTGTGTCTCCCTCCTACCCTCCCTATCCGACCCCTCTAGGTGGACACAAAGCACCGTTAAGATCGCCCTGTGCTATGTGGCTGTTTCCCACTAGCTATCTATTTTATATTTGGTAGTGTGTATATGTCCATGCCTCTCTCTCACTTCATCCCATCTTACCCTTCCCCCTCCACATGTCCTCAAGTCCATTCCCTACAGCTGTATCTTTATTCCTGTCCTGCCCCTAGGTTCTTCAGAACCATTTTTTTTAAATTCCATATATATGTGTTACCATACAGTATTTGCTTTTCTCTTTCTGACTTACTTCACTCCGTATGACAGTCTCTAGGTCCATCCATGTCTCTGCAAATGACCCAGGTTCCTTCCTTTTTATGGCTGACTAATATTCTATCTTATATATGTACCATATCTTCTTTATCTATTCCCTTGTTGATGGACATTTAGGTTGCTTCCATGTCCTAGCTATTGTAAATAGTGCTGCAATGAATATTGTGGTGTTTGTAGATTTTTTTGATGATGGCCATTCTCACTGGTGTGAGATATTTCATTGTAGTTTTGATTTGCATTTCTCTAATAATTTGTGATGTTGAGCATCTTTTCATATGTTTGTTGGCCATCTGTATGTCTTCTTTGGAGAAAAGTCTATTTAGGTCTTCTGCCCATTTTTCAATTGGGTGGTTTTGGTTTTTGCTTTTTTGTTTTTTTGGTTTTTGATATTGAGCTGCATGAGCTGTTTGTATATTTTGGAGATTAATCCCTTATCATTTGCTTCATTTGAAAATATTTTCTCCCATTCTGAGGGTTGTCTTTTTGTCTTGTTTATGGTTTCCTTTGATGTGCAAATCTTTTAAGTTTCATTAAGTCCCATTTGTTTATTTTTGTTTCTATTTTCCTTACTCTAGGAAGTGGGTCAAAAAAGATCTTGCTGTGATTTATGTCAAAGAGTGTTCTGCCTATGTTTTCCCCTAAGAGTTTTATAGTGTCTGGCCTTACATTTAGGTCTTTAATCCATTTTGAGTTTATTTTTGTGTATGGTGTTAGGACGTGTTCTAATTTCATCCTTTTACATGTAGCTGTCCAGTTTTCCCAGCACCACTTATAGAAGAGGCTGTCTTTTCTCCATTGTATATTCTTGCCTCTTTTATCATAGATTAGGTGACCCTAGGTGTGTGGATTTATCTCTGGGTTTTCTATTTTGTTCCATTAATCTATATTTCTGTTTTTGTGCCAGTACCATACTCTCTTGTTTACTGTAGCTTTGTAGTATAGTCTGAAGTCAGGGAGTCTGATTCCTCCAGCTCCATTTTTCTTTCTCAAGATTGCTTTGGCTATTTGGGATCTTTGTCTTTCCATACAAATTGTAAAATTTTTTGTTCTAATTCTGTGAAAAATGCCGTTGGTAATTTATAGGTATTGCATTGAATCTGCAGATTGCTTTGGGTAGTATAGTCATTTTCACAATATTGATTCTTCCAATCCAAGAACATGGTATATTTCTCCATCTGTTTGTGTCATCCCTGATTTCTTTCATCAGTATCTCATAGTTTTCTGTGTTCAGGTCTTTTGCCTCCTTAGGTAGGTTTATTCCTAGGTATTTTATTCTTTTTTTTGCTATGGTAAATGGGATTGTTTCCTTAATTTATCTTTCTGATTTTTGTTGTTAGTACACAGGAATGCAAGAGATTTCTGTGCATTAATTTTGTATCCTACAACCTTACCAAATTTATTGATCAGTTCTAATAGTTTTCTGGTGGCATCTTTAGGATTTTCTTTTGTATAGTATCATGTCATCTGCAAACAGTGACAATTTTACTTCTTTTCCAATTTGGATTCCTTTTATTTATTTTTCTTCTCTGATTGCTGTGGCTAAAACTTCCAAAACTCCTTTGAATAATAGTGGTGAGAGTGGACATCCTTGTCTTGTTCCTGATCTTAGTGGAAATGCTTTCAGTTTTTCACCATTGAGAACAATGTTGGCTGTGTGTTTGTCATATATGGCCTTTATTATGTTGAGGTAAGTTCCCTCTATGCACACTTTCTGGAGAGTTTTTATCATAAATGGACATTGAACTTTGTCAAAAGCTTTTTCCGCTTATATTGAGATGATCATATGGTTTTTATTCTTCAATTTGTTAATATGGTGTATCACATTGATTGATTTGTGTTTATTGAAGAATCCTTGCATCCCTGGGATAAATCCCACTTGATCATAGTGTATGATGCTTTTAATATGTTGTTAGATTCTGTTTGCTAGTATTTTGTTGAGGATTTTTGCATCTATGTTCATCAGTGATACTGGCATGTAATTTTCTTTTTTTGTGATATCTTTGTCTGGTTTTGGTATCAAGGTGATGGTGGCCTCGTAGAATGGGTTTAGGAGTGTTCCTCCCTCTGCAATTTTTTGCAAGTGTTTGAGAAGGATAGGTGTTAGCTCTTCTCTAAATGTTTGATAGAATTCACCTGTGAAGCCACCTGGTCGTGGACTTTTTTTGTTTGGAGATTTTTAATCACAGTTTCAATATCAGTGCTGTGATTGGTCTGTTCATATTTTCTATTTCCTCCTAGGTCAATCTTGGAAAGTTGTACTTTTCTAAGAATTTGTCTATTTCTTCCAGATTGTCCATTTTATTGGCATATAGTTGCTTGCCGTGGTCTCTTATGATCCTTCATATTTCTAATGTATCTCTTAGAGAAAACTCTAAAGTTCAAATTAAGAGACTTTAGCATAAAGAGAATGCTTACAAGTGGTTTCACATATGAATTCTGGTCATTTCATCTGTTTGACTATATAGTTGAAGTAGGAAAAAAAAGGTGGGGAGGAAGAAGAGAAAGAGGATGGGTAGGAGAAGAAATGTTACATATGTAGTATTAACACTAATTAGTTTAAAAAGTATATCTTGCCTCATTTACCTGGTTAACTACCCGAAGTCCTTATTTTCTCATATTAGACTTCTAGATCTAATCTGAACAGAGCATATTTAAAGAACTAGTATTAGAAATAACCAAATATGCAAAAATCACTTTTTTACCTGAAGATAATAAATCATAGATATTGTAAGCATCATATGACATTTTTTGAAACCTGGTTTATTTAGGAAAAGTGTAGGTTAATAGTGTACCTGTAGGATAATTAATCTATATATAATCCTTTGAAGAAGTCACTTGCAATAAATGACCCTGCAGACTTGCAGTGAAGTAAATCTAATTATTTATTGAAATGATAGAAAAATAATGAATAAAGTCATAATTCAGAAAGAAGATAATAGAATCATGCAAAACAAGCAGCATGGGACTATAACTAATAAATCATTTTATGCCAACGTCATACTACTACCCAAATTAATAAGATAATAAATAAAAAAAGAACAGTGTAATATTGCATGTTACTTTTAAATTTTAGAAAGGCATTTGAGTTGCTCAAGTATATTCTAATTTTAACATATTATTTGGAACAAGTGATTAGTTTCTATGCTATTGCTGAGTAGTTTATGTGACACATACAGAAATGGAATTAAAAAACAAATACAGTATGTGGATGAAAATAATCACACTCTAACACAGAAGTCTGCAACCACCAGGCTGCAGACTGGTACTGGTCCTAGGCCTGTTAGGAACTGGGCCACACTGCAGGAAGTGAGCGGCAGGGGAGTGAGAGAAGCTTTATCTACTACTCCCCATCTCTTGCATTACCCCCTGAACCTTTCCTCCTACCCACCTCCTTGGAAAAATTGTCTTCCATGAAACCAGTTCCTGGTGCCAAAAAGGTTGGGGACCGCTGCTCTAATGCATTCTCTTGTCAACTTGGAACCAGAATATGAATCCCTTGGGTTCCTTTTTGGCCATACTATTTACAAGATGTGTGAATATGATTATATCAAAGAGCTTTTTTGCATCTAAAAAAGTTTCATCCATCCCTTAATTTCTAGCATCTATATCCACTCTTCCATCACCAACTCTATTTCATGGTTTATGATGAATACATATCAGATGAATTGCCCTATGTAATGTAAGGTTTGAGTCTTCTAAGAACATTAAAATAATTTTAATTCATTTCACCAATCATCCATAACTCCTTACTTGTGCTCAGGATTCTTTCTTCTTAAAATCCCTCTCTCTCTCTCTCTCTCTCTCTCTCTCTCTCTTTCTCTCTGTCTTTTCTGTTTCATGATAAGCCTTGACATCACTGTTCTTTATTCTAATAAGATTAATTTAATTTTTAAACTATTTTATATCAAGTTTATTGTGATGTAATTTACATACCATAACATTCACCCCTTAAAGTGTACAGTTCAGTGTTTTTTCTATATTCACAGATTTGTGCAACCATCATCACTACCTAATTTTAAAACATTTTTATTACCCCATAAGGAAACTATACTCCTTAGCATTCACTCCCAGTTATCCTCTGCCCCAAGTCCTGGGAAAGCATTATTTTATTCTCTTTCTCATTGGATTTTCCTATTATGGATATTTCATATAATGGAATCATACAGCTGTGGCCTTTTCTGCATAGCTCCTTTCACTTATCATAATGTTTTCAAGGTTTATCCATATTGTAGCATGTATCCTTTATTTCTTCTCATTGCCAAATAATATTCCATTGAATGGATATATCATATTTGATTTATCCATTCATCACATTGATGTTCATTTGAGTTGTTTCCACTTTTTGGCTACTAAGAATAATTCTGCCATGATCATTAGCGTACACTTTTTTAGACATATGTTTTCATTCTCTTGGACATGTACCAAGAGTGTAATTTCTGGATTGTATGGTAAATCTATGTTTAACAGTTTTAAGAACGGTCAAACTGTTTTCTAAAGTTGCTGCAACATTTTACAGTCTTACCCACACAGTGTATGAGTGTCTTAATTACTCCACATTCTCCACACCACTTGTTATTGTCTGGCCATCCTAGTGGGTATGATAAGGTATCTCATTATGGTTTTGATTTGTATTCCCCTAATGACTAATAACCTTTGAGTATTTAATGTGCTTACTGGTCATTTAAATATCTTCTATGGTGAAATATCTATTCAAATCCTTTGTCTATTTTTAAATTAAGTTGCCACCTTATTGTTGAGTCATAAGTGTTCTTTGTATATTCTAGAGGTAGTTTTCTGATGAGATATATGACTTGAAAAACTTTTCTTAATTTTTATAAGTTGTTTTATTTTCTTTATGGTGTCTTTAGAAGCACAAAACTTTAAAATATTTATGGATTCCAATTTATCTAATTTTGTGGTCTGCTCTTTTAGTGTCATAAAAACTATTGCCTGAATGAATGCCACGATTTTCTCCTATGCCTCTAAGAGTTTTATAGTTTACCTTTTAACTTTAGATTTAAGAGCTATTCTTTTTTCATTTTTATATATGAGGTATAAATAAAATTAGGTAGGGGCTCCACTTCATTCTTTTACATGTCGCTGTCCAGTTGTTCTGGCAACATTTGTTGAAAAGCGTATTCTTTCCCTCATTGTATTGTCTCAGCACCCTTGTAAAAATGGTTCTGATGAACCTAGGGGCAGGACAGGAACAAAGACGCATACGTAGAGAATGGATTTGAGGACACGGAGCGGGGGGAATAGTAAACTGGGATGAAGTGAGAGAGTAGCTTTGACATATATACACTACCAAATGTAAAGTAGCTAGCTAGTGGGAAGCAGCTGCATAGCACAGGGAGATCAGGTCTGTGTTTTTTCACTCCCTAGAGGGATGGGATGGGGAAGTGGGAGGGAGGTGCAAGAGAGAGGGGATATGGGGATATATATATACATATAGCTCTTTCACTTTGTTATATACAGAAACTAACGCAACATTGTAAAGCAATTTTACTCCAATAAAGATGTTAAAAAATAAAAAATAGTAAACCGTAAATGTAGGGTTTATAGGTGTATTGGCAATTCTAGTCCAATTATCTTTTTGTTTATTCTTATGCCAGTACCACACTCTCGATTGCTGTATATTTGTAGTCAGTTTTGAAATTAGGAAGTTTGAATCCTCCAAACTTGTTCTTTTATTTTTCAATATTATTTTAGCTCTTCATTTCTGTTTAATTTTAGGATCAGTCAGTACATTTCTGAAAAAAACAAGCAGCTGAGATTTTTACAAGGATTGGGTAGTATTTCTTGATCAATTTGGGAAGTCTTTCCATCTTAGCTATATTATATCTTGAAATCTATGAACATGGGTGTCTTTTCCACTATTTAATTATTTAATTTCTTTCAACAATTTTTTTGTGCTTTTCAGTGTACGAGTTCTACACTGCCATTGTTAAATTTAATACTAAATATTTTAATATTTTTATACTATGATGCTATTATAAATGGAGTTTTCTCCATTTCATTTTCAGATTGTAAAATTAATTTAATTAGAATACTGTCCTCAGTCCTAAAAATTTATGGAGTAATTATAAACGTGTAGTTCACACTATCACACTATTCCTTGGCTTAAAAATAGTAGTTAACATTTATATATCATTTTTTATGTGCCTGGCATTGTTCTAAGTATGTTATACATATATATTGTTCTAAGTATATATTATATATATATTTATATATATATTCTTTAATGTAATCTTTAGAGCTACATTATGAGATCATTTCACAAATGAGACATAAAGAGATTAAGTGGTCCTTTCTTATTAAAATAACAAAAAAACACGACAGTATATTCCCTTATACCTCTCAGAATACCGCTTATAATTTCATTGAACTTTTCTTCTGCTCCTTGGTTTCTGTTTCCTGTGAGATTGCTTTTTCATGTTAGTTAATGTTGAATTTTATTTTCATGGCTTATGAGGCTTGACTGTTGATTGGAACTCTGTCTAGGTGTAGGACTTATTAACTGGTGGCCCTCAGCATACGAAGATCCTGACTTTTCATGTGGAAGCTCCCATACCCAACATAAAGGTACCTATGGTTTTTCTCCCTTAGTTCTTCAGCCTCTCCAAGAATGAATCTGTACTCTGCTGTTGAAAGATAGGTGAACTGGCTGCAGGAATTGTGAGAACAGATTAAGAGAAAGGGATATGAGTTGTCATTGCTTTGTGGTTTGCAAATTTTCACTGAATACTCATTTTCTGTGTGAAACTTCCTTCACCCCTCTGTTTTGAAATTTGAATGGTCCCTGAATTTGAAAGATCCAGTATTCTCTGTGTGTGTGTGTGTATAAATGTATTCCCCTGGGTGGATGGCTGGCTTGGAGAGAAGGGGGTACAAAGCAAGGGTTACCTTAGGGAGGATCTATTTCTTGTAGATTTTTACATTGTCCCTTGTTATTATCATGATGTGTTTCTCTCATCTTCTAAAGCAGCGGTCCCCAACCTTTTTGGCACTAGGGACTGGTTTCGTGGAAGATAATTTTTCCACAGAAGGTCGGGGGGAATGGTTCAGGCGGTAATGCGAGCGATGGGGAGTGGCAGATGAAGATTCGCTCACCTGCCACTCACCTCCTGCACTATGGCCCGGTTCCTAACAGGTTGCAGTCAGGAACCAGTCCGCGCCCCGGGGTTGGGGACCACTGTTCCAAAGTATTTGTACTTTCAAGTTCTAAGTCTTCTTGATCTGTTGACATAAGTCAATAGAGTTATGAGTTAGAGCCCCACTCTATTCAGGGACATTTCAGCCTTTTGAGGTGTACTGTTAATTATTGTTCATTACCATGTCTCTGCATGTTTTCCTCCTTCAATTCTTTACATTCTAGTGAGCATGCATATGCTCTATCAGTGCATATAATTCATCCACCAAAGCTACAATTATCCCAGGTGTTTTTTTACACACTTTTTTTTTCTCTTGAAAGCATCACAATGCTTGGCACATAGTAGGTAATCAATAAAATACTGGTGAAGCCAATTAAGTCAAATGGAATTGAATGGGACACAGTTTGGAAAATTATATATAACCAATGTATTTAAATATTATAATTCAGTAAAATTACTACATATGACTAGTGAAAAAACACATTTTTATTGAAGTGTATAAATTAATTGCTAATATAGCCAAAACATATGGAGTAAGAAAGCCAGTGGAAATATATTTAATCAATAAAATCTAGATCTCTGTGTCAGTGATGGCTAGATATTCACTGATTATTCATGTTGCCTTGCTCATGGTAAGGCTGTTGCTTGAAAGCCACAGTCCAGCCATTGAATACATTTTAATATGCTTCTTGTATCACAGTTGAGACATTGGGATTCAGTTCTAAAATATGGAGTATAAAGAGAATAAATGAACAATACAACCAATCTTGGCCCATAAAAACATTCATCCCTCCTTTTGAGTAAGTATCAATGTCCAAGGAAGCTATGTGTTGAAACTTGTGGAGCCTATGTCAGACTTGGTCCCTGGATGATAACGTAAAGGAAAGTTCTCTCATCCCTGACTTCTGATTCAATTAGACATAATAGAAATAAGAAATTAACTCATGTTATTATACAACACTAGGACTTGAGAGTTTATTTGTTACTAGCATTCCTCTAATAATGAAAAATAACAAGTAAATATAATGCCATCAGTATTTCATTAGTAGAAAGTAAATTAAAAGTTGATTTGAAAATATGTTAGTATATAGCATCATCCCTGCATACTTAGCAAAGCTCTCCTGCCTTCCTTAGTAATTACTTCCACTAGGAAGTCCCTGAAAGTAAAACATTTTGATCGAGTATTTCTGTTGATTCTGTTTATTTCTGTTTATTATCCTTTGTGTGTATATGTTGTTTTACATAATGTATCTTTTCCCAGCCTTAAAATACATGGACTCTACTGAGTAACTGTCTTTCCTTGATATGAAAATCACAAGTTATTGACCCAAAATCCAATACAGATTCTAATTATTGTTTAATTGAGTAAAACTGAAAAACATTAAAAATTCACCTAGAAATCTGGAATGTACAGCTTCTGTTGACAGTTAGAATATCTGACAAATGTGCCGCATTCCAGCATGACCACATGAGCTGGAGCTAACCGGGTTCTCCTCCTTTGGTAGACTATCTGTTTTTGATTCCTCTTAGGTGCAGCCATTCTTTCAATATACGCATGCATTCTTATACCTGGCCTCATTTATGTTACTTGTCTGGTCCCAAAAGGAATTTGGATTACAACCAGTTTTGCAACGATGCCAAAAAATTAGAACATAAATATATTAAGTTTGTTTTGTGACATTGAATTTTGTAATTTTTACACAGGTTTATTATTGTCATGCAGAGTCTTGAATCTGTGATTATCTTAGCTGAGTGTCAGAGAGGAAGATTGCTATGTTATCTTACTTTTACATATTACTTTATATTTAAAAATCTGTTAGTTACATTTAGTCTTATCTACTTACTTGCTGCGGGAACACATGAAGCAGTGGTTGTGCTTCATCATGAAATAGAGAGTAAATTTAAGAAATATAAACTATTATCCATATGTTAGCCTACATGAGTTTAATAGGAAAAGTATGTATATTATGGATCAGACTTCCAAAGGTATTTGGAAGAAGTTGTCATCAACTCACACACTATCCACATAAATCTGTAATATTCTCAATAACAATTTCAGATGTAAACTTGGGTAAATCAGTATCAATTTAATTATATTTAGTGTTTAAATTGAAATGACTTTTATTTATTCCCCAGGATCTGGGGAATTCTCCAGTATATTCATTAAAATGTGTTCAGCTTCAAGTAATAGAAAACTTGAGTTCAAAAGCCTAAACAAACAAGGGTTTATTTTTCTTACATTACAAGAAGTCTGTACCTTGTTTTTTTCTAGCATTGATTCACTGGTTCTATATTATCAGTGTTTGCATCTCTGTAATTTTTCTATTCTTGTTACAGTCACAAGTGATTGCTACAACTCCAGGCCTTATGCCCACATTCAAAGCAATGCAGGGACATCAGTTGAAACTACCTTTGTTATCAGGAAAAGCAAAAACATTCCCAGAAATCCATCAGCATAATTCAACATATGTCTCATTGGCTAAAAAGATTTCAGATGGCCACTTCTAATTCAAATAGAAACTTGGACTGAAAATACTTAGAGGAAATGGTCAAGGGAAAAGAGACAGGAATGAGTGTTCAGTTAGCCAATCATTTGTATATGTCCATAAACCATATGGGTAATAATAGGGAAACACATACTGTCTCCTACAGTTGACAGTGTCTACCCAGTCACTCTTGCTAAGCAGGTGCCCCCATTGCAGGCTTCTCACTAAATATTTGCTAAGAAGTAGAGAAGGTGTGGCAGTAGCATTGAAATTCTAGGAACAGAGTGTCAAAAATGCAAAGCAATTTCTAGAGGCAGTGAGGTGATGAAAGCAATGCAAGCTTGGCAGCCAGTAATCAGCATCATCAGCACTAGATCAGTTTGTATCATGGTTTTGCTGTGGTCCTGGCTACCACTTAACCTACCTTATTCCTGCCCATTTCCCTTGCCTAATTCTGTAGCCTTCCTGGATATTCTTTGAATGCCCAGTGTTCTTTAGTTAAACCCGTCATCTGTTTCATGTATACAAGAAGGTAACACAGGAATTGGCACAAGGAATTGTTGTAAGCCAAAGACATTCAGAGAAATAAGGAGACTCTGGGGTATGTTATTTCGAGTCAGTTGAGACTAAAGGCAATAACAAAATAAATTCTGATGAGCATTAACGGAAGGGTGTCTGGCAGTTCATGATATGCAATAGGAAATGACAAACCACTTATGTTATTATCAGTGGTCACCTGGAAGAAGCACCCACTGAAAATATTGTTTAGACAGCCAACAACATGAGAAATAAAATTCAAGACTACAGAGTAGAGTGATTTACTCCAGTGGCACTGGAAATATTAAATAAATAATATGATAAGTTCAAATGCCCTTGCTGTTGTTGTTATTGTTGTTCAAACGCAGACAGAAAAACCAAAAAATTCCTATGCCTTCTCTGAAAGATTTCCTTATCTCTTAGAACCACTGGACTAAAAGCCAAATCCCAGACACAGAGTTTGCTTCTGTGGGTTGCTAAATTATGATGTTAATTGAATTCACAGCCTCTCAAAGGACGTTTAGGGATATGGAAAGAATGAACCTATAATCTTTAGAAAATTGGCTTATATGAGGAATCAGAGGGTTACGAATACCAAAACTCAATCCACTCTTAGACTCTTTTGGCAACAGAAGTGACACTCTTACCAGTTTACTGAAGCAGTTCTCTGTCTTGCTTGAAAATATTGAAAGGTTTGAGATATGGGTATTTAGTGATTCTTGGTTTTGATAGAATGGTCAGGAACTTAGAAGCAACCTGATTGGATGGTTGATGACATGAGATTTGGAAAAGAATTATGTGGATGGAGCTCTTAGAATTGACTCCGAGTGTAGGAAAATTTGTATTCTACAGGAATCTTCACAAAAATGCCCCCACTTCAAAGGAGCTTCTTAGTAATTAGGGTCACAAAATGACTTTTATAACAATATCAGCTAGTATTCTTTCTAGCCACCCTGGAAAGGACTTAATGAGATCATGAACAAAAAAACACATTAATCATGGTAGCTTTAAGGATGTATAGACTATATTTATGTTCAGCTACTTTGATCTCACTTATCCAATGCTAACTGATGTACTTTCCAGGATCAATTCCAAAACTGAGAATCAATATGGCAACGTATGCCAGAAGACCAGACAATCACTTTTTGGCATTTGGCCTTCTTCCACCATGGTGAAGGTGACATTTTACCCTTTCTAAGAGTCATATTCTCAGTTTGGTTTTGCTTTTTCCACCTCACAGGTAAACTACATATTTTAAAACAATAATAAAACTAAACACTTGTATTAGTCTGCTGGGGCTGCCATAACAAAATACCATTGACTGGGTAGCTTAAACAACAGAAATTTATTTTCACACTGTTTTGGAGGCTGAAAAGTCCAAGATCAAGGATGATCAAGGTTCATTTTCTGTTGAGAGCTATCCTCCTAGCTTGTAGATAATCATCTTCTTGCTAGGTCTTTACATGGATGAGAGAGAGAGTTCTGGTGTCCCTCTTTTTATAAGGACACCAATCCTGTAAGATTAAGGCCACACCCTTATTAGTGCATTTAACCTTAATTACCCCCTAAAGACTCTGCCTCTAAATACAGTCACTTCGATGGTTAAGGCTTCAACATAATTTTGAGGGGACACCATTTCATTACAGCACCACTCAACATTGCTGTTGATGTAGGAATTCCCTTTACCAATTAACAAGAAATACACAAACACATGAACAAAAGAATGAATAAATAAAGGCAATATATTGATGTACGTTGTTGTTGTGGGTCTTTTCTTTTATCAATAACTCAGAAGCAGCTGACCATACAGAATGACAAAATGCTTAATGTCTTTGCATGGCACAATTATCCAATATCACCTCCAGATGAAAGTGATATCCTTTGAACCACAACTGATTTATGGTGTTGTTTTTCCTACATCCAGTATTCATAGACACAGAAACTAAGGGCTAGAAGTTGGGGTGTCACCTCTTCCTAGTACACAATGATCTACTCACAAAATATCTGCTTCCTTTCCCCCATCACCCTGGGCTTTCAGTTCAGAGGTTTCATTACACAAGGGAGAAAACCATCCCAGTGGGCATAGCAGGGCCTAGTTCTATTAAATCAGAAGCTAAATTGCCACTGGCCATTTTGGGCTCTTCATGCCAACAGATGAACAGAACAAAAAGGGTTTAGAGAGCTGTCTGGTATGATTGATCATGACCATCAGAGTGAGATAGGATTGCTGCCATATTGTGGGGACAGGAAGGAACATAGGTGCAACCCAGGGTTTATAATGTTCCAGAATTACCGTGTTCAGTGTGAAAAGTTAATGGAATTCTATAGCAATTCTATACAGATGGGGCCAAAAAGAGATCTAAAACAAAGGCTTGGATTATCTCACTCAATAAAGAGCAACAACAGGCTGAGATCCTGATTGAAAGTAAATGAAAATTAATACAGCTTGTTTAGTTGAGGAGGAAAGTTGTAAATTTTAAATACAGGCTTATGAACAGCTCTGGAAATGAGGGCTACATATAACCCATATCTTCCTCTGTGTTTGTGTGTATGTGCATGTGTGTTTGTTGGATGGTTTGATTTAAATCTGCTTGAAATCAAAATCATAATTGTGAACTAGATAACCTAATCAATCAATCTAGATCTCCATCTGATGATAGGATTTATAACACCACTGCATTCCAAAAGATGCTGAGTTTTACAGAAAAGCTGATGCTATTGAGTAGCTGTCAATGGGACATGAACCCTTAGTTGTTGTTCCAAGTGTGTCAGAACATTTGCACTGAATCTTCAGCATTTTCATACTCGATTTCATCATGGCCAACAGCATGAACATAAGAGTTGAGTAGAGATTCAGAGAAATTTACTAGGTTGCTCAGGAACAAATCATTTTTCTAGGAAAATGAACCCAAGTTGTTGGCTTCAGGAGTATTAGGCTCTAACCAATTGGAATAAATGTTCTTAGATAATTGTAGCAGTGGAAGCCTCTTACACATGTGTGTTAATAACTTATAAGGTTCTGATATATGGATTAATCTGTTGGTTCTTCTAAGAAGTAGGCAAACATGCATATGACCTTATTTGTAATATTGATGATGAAACAAAGCCAGACAGATTACAGTCACGATCACAGAGTTTATAAATGAAGAAGCTTGAACTGGAACGTGTGCTTCAGAACCCATATCATTGATGGAATTATAGACATACTGAAAAACACTGTATCTGACACTTATGAATAAAATCATGCAACTCTGATAGCTCTGTTTCACAAAAGTTTTCTAAAGGTGTCCTTGAAATGAAGTATGAGAATATTCATAATTTATGGAACAGCAAAGACTAAATAAAATTGTTGGTAACTTGTTTTATGCCTCCTGTCTCTTTCTGGATTGGGTGATGATGGAGGCCATAAGAGAGATTATACTCTGGGCGTAAGAAAGGTATTGCTTTAACTTCACTCTTCTGTAATGAAATTACAAATCTTTGATATTTTTTAATTGCAAATAATTTATGTCATCTTGTTTTAGAAGTTATTTTTTAAAAATGACCTAGCAACTAATATCTTTGGGGAACTCTCTCTGGATTTGTACTTAGAGTCATTTCATGGACCAACTGTGATATTTCTCCAAAAAAACATTTAATAGTTGTTATATACCCGTTTTAGTTCATATTTGTGGATGCAATAAACTCTTGCTTATCCTCTTTTTTTTGTATGAAAATTCAGGAAACAAAAGAAACCCTATCCTTACCTCTAAATTCTAGAGCAGACATTGTATTAAGCTCTGAGATCAGGTAAGGATACCTAGGTAAATATTAATGAAATAGCAAAATGAAAAGGAACATATATTTCCACTGTAATATCCTGTAATTTTCAAAATGAACAAACTAAAAACATATTAATAAAGAGCAAGGAAAATAAAAATTCATAAGCAGCAATGTTTCATCTTTCTTTGTAAGAACAGTTCCTTTTCCATTTCAATTGACACAAATATAAAATGCTTTTCTTTAACTGAGTATCTGTATTGATTTTGCTTTATGATCCATACATCTTCTCCATGACTTCATTCCCCTCACTGAGACCACAAATAAGTTAAAATCCATCCATTCTCTAGAGTAGTTTCAATTTTCATGATGAATCAACCAAGTTTTGACCAGAATACCAACAGCAATTCTCTTCTTTGTCTCTTTTGACAAGTAATTGTATTTGCTCTATAAAAAACAACGCTCATTAATCCACATTGTTCTTTTTCAAAACCAGAGGTTTAAGATTTTAGGTTAGATGTTGACTGACCATGCATCTCAAATACCCTTTTATTATATTGAAAAGGTTCACAGGATGGTACTCATAAATGAATGCCACACCTTGGAAAACAATGTAGTTAAAAAGATAGCATAGATACCTGTGTGAGACCTGAATTACCTAGACATTTTGAGAATGCTGAACATTTACATTTTCAGCACATCTAATTAACTTGTAGGTATTACATTCCAGTTGATTCAAGGAAACTCATACACATGCATGACATGAAAAAATCATTGCCGCTGTGAAACGGTGTTTTACACTTACACCCCTACAGGCAGTTTTCTTTTTTCAGAATTAAATATGCAACAAGCTGCATATTAGAATCCACCTGAAACGTTTCCAATATTTCTTCCTTTTCCTTCATGCCTTTTCACTTTTAACTCCTAGTGAGAATGGGAAATGGAGACTGTAAAGAATCATAAAAGAAAAATTCTGACCATATTCTCAACCACAAACATAAAGAAAGCATAATTTTTATACTTCATGGGACTTTGGTTTTTTCTTCTGAACTTTATTTTATTTTATTTTTTTATACAGCAGGTTCTTATTAGTTATACATATTAGTGTATATAGGTCAATCCCAATCTCCCAATTCATCTCCCCCCATGGTTTTAATCAAATTCAATCACTTGTAGATTCATTCCTCCATTTCTAGTCCAGGAAGCAACACCCAATGTTCATTTTAATGAGTAATAGTAAAAGCTTTACTCAATACATTATCTTCCAACATAAAGTACAAATAATATCATTGCATGTTTATAGGAAACCTTTTTCATAATCTGGTACTTCCTAAATTGACTCTCGAAAAGGTAAATGATCATTTGGAAAATTCTTCTTATGTATGCTATATACCTTTTAAAGACAACTTGGAGTTCAAATTAATACAATAAATGACACTCATGGTTTCTTATATCATGAATTTCAGCACAAAGAAACAATATTTTCTAAAACCATATATAAAACTATTGAGTTCAGCATGCAAATAATTCAAAATAAATCAGTTTCAAATAAAACATTACTTGATTTCTTCAAGCAAAAACCAATAGCTCAGAAAGTCACTCCAATGTTTTGACACTTTTAAGTAACCAGCTAAGAACAAGTGCATGACTAATTCAGCTGGCTATGCAAAAACAATTGTCTCTCAGATGGTCAAAACTTAGCCACAAAATGCACTAATGGGGATAAATAATCTCTGTGCACACCAACTAAATAGAATATAAAACAATTTTTCCATGAAAAAATGCAAAATTTGCACATATAAGCAAGCAGGGAAGACTTCTTCAAGACTGATCCGTTGTTCTTGAAGTTTGTACATTTTATTAGAGTTTTGGTGTTGCTAGTTTATTTTGCTTTGGTTCTGGTGGTTTTGTTTTTATTTAAATGGCAGTAGGGAATTTTTAACCTCTTTGACTACCCACATTTTAGTCTGGAAGCCAACATCATTTTTTTTCTTTTTTTTCTCCAATTGCCCTTAAAGATATCCAGGATTAAACATATGTTATTAATATTTCTCAGAAACAGTGAATCACGCAAATACTTTTAAACAGAAACATAAAAACAGAGGAAAAGGAAGAAAAGAGAGGCGATATAAAACTGAAAGCAAGCAAGAATTCCTCCCCAATCATAATGTGAAAATACACTTTATTTCTTTAAATTTTAGACAAAAAAATGTCTAAGAGGGAGACTGTGTCTGCTTAATCTCTTTGGCAACAATTTTCTTTTTCTCCTTCCTTCACTGTTTTTCTAAGATAGATCCAGAGAGCACATCAGAGAAGTAAACACTATAGTCTGCAGATATCATATTACACACACAACAATTTGTATGATAATTTTTTTCTTGATTGCAATTCAACTCTTTAAAAATGCAAATTGTATAATTACTGCCAAAAAAAAATAAATGTTCTCCATGTGTAATGACAAAAATTCCACAAAAATGCTATAAATTTTGCAGAATAATGGGTTTACAGATTAAAAAAAAAAGAGTATACTCTATTAGACAAGTCCATTATGGAAGTAAAACACACTGGATGAAAATCCTTACAGTTAAAAATTTCTAGGTTGTTGTTGATTACTGCCTGGAGCCCTACCCTGTCTTCAGAACCTGCTGTAGAGGGTAAAACATTTTTTTCCCTTCTGATATATTTCCCAGTTATATCGATTAGATCAAGAGTAATGTCAGAAAATCTAAAATTAAGCATTAAAACCTGCAACTACTTGAAACATAGGGAATAAAACATTTAAAAAAATCACATCTATGCTTACAATCAATTTTATAAATAGTTGAAAATATGGACCTCAGTAAATATATACACATAACTACTATATACACTATATATCCTTTTTCTTGACAAGCTTTTGTGACTAGATAGAAGATCAATGAATTCTCCTAAAGCAGAGTGTCATCATAGCCACCAAATTTAGCAATATAACAGCTAAACTTTCCTGAATACCTGCTGTGTGTCAGTCTCTGTGTTTAGTGTGTTATGAAGATCAGATCCTTCATAAGCCCCACTGGAAGTCATGAATAGCATCCCTTTATTCAGATAAGAACTTGAGATGCAAAGGGTGATTAAGAGGTGAGTCACAAAGCCCAGATCTAACTGTGCATACCTGATCCCACAGCCAGCACCCATACTGTTCTACCTCCTTTCTCCCCAGTGAAAAAACAGACCCATTTACCACTTGGCTTGACTGAGCACATGGGCAAGTTAATTATTTGGTGTGTGCCCAGTCACTCCCATCTGATAAATGGAAAAGCTAATTCACTTACCTAATGCACAAAGGAGCTGTGAAACATTATACAAATGAGCTTTGAAAATTGGTGTATTATGTAAGTGTAAACAATAGAAACTTTCACAAATGATTATTTTTGATGCATAAAGTTTAAAGGATTAAGCAGTATTTATAATAAAAAATACTGTCTTCAAAATCAAACACAAATAATCAAGTCCTGAATCTATCATTTAATAGCTAGGTAAGCACAGAAAGGATCCTTAAACTCAATGAGGCTAATTTTCCTCTTCTGTAAAATGGGGATAGTGAACATTACAGAATTATTGGAGGAACTAAAATAATGCATGAAAAATAATTTGACATATAGTAGACACTAAATAAAGTATATCTGTTATTATTTTATGAATCAGAAAAAATCTGAGTACCAAACTAATACGTGAATTACCTATTTGCGTACTGCTTTCATATGTAGAATCATCTGCTGATTGAGGGAAAGGGAACCTTAAATTTTAACAAGCAAGAAAGTAAGCATAATTCTTTCCCTCCTAATATCACATATATATATAATATTATATATAATATAGTAATACTTGGCTTAACTGTATTGGAGAAAGCCATCTGGCTATGGCAAATTTGTAACGTGCCATCTTGAGTCTAATTTATTGATATGTTGCATGTTTAACTGTATGTTAAAAATGTGACTTACTTGGTGTCAGTTTCTTGTGAAAGACCAAGGGAATAGGAAGTACCCTCATGAGGGTTGCCAGACCACTGATACTGGACTTGCAAAGGAGTAGGGAAAAACCAGTCATGTAACACTTTGTTGACCATCACTTCTGGCCTATTGGTGATTAGAAAGTTTAAGAAAATAGTGGGAGATTAAAAAGATAATTATTTGCAGAAAGATGTGCTGTGGGTGCTGCCATTCTTCTGTGGCAGAGTTGGGGGCCATCATGTCCCCACCTCATATCTCATGAAAAGGGATTCAGAGCAACCATGCAAAGAACTTGATGTATGTCCTCTATAGTTGTGGGCAGGATGACTTGTGTTTGATAGACACCTAAGGAAACTAAGGCTCAGAGGCTTGCTTGCTAACATACACATCTGGAGTTTGTCAGGTCTAAGGCTGCATGAGTGCATTCTGTGGACCAGCTGTGGGTCATGTGTGCAAGAATCAGTCTGGACACATCTTAGATTCTGTTCAAGGAGGGCACTCTGTAGGTAAAGAAAAGCTAATAAAACAGGTACAGCCATCTTCCTCCCGGTCTGTGGATAAAGCCAACAAAAAAAGGATCTATAGTCGTATAGAGCCAAGAGAATAACCAAGGAGTTTAGCTAGGAAGGTGACACACTGCTTCTGATGCCTGCCTAACCTCTGGTCTTCTGTTCATAGAAGAGAATAATATCATTACTTCAGCTAGTTGTGGTTAGGGATTTTGTTTCTTGTAGCCAAAAACATCATAACTACCACCATAGCTAATCTACAGGATTTATGTGAGAATTAGTGGAAATTTAGGAAAAGTCCTTAGTAAGATATTTTTGAATGTAGTTGACAGGCACTAGATAAATAGTAGATGTTTCCTTAAGGTTTTTGATAGAAAGAAGACAATGTAAATGAATTGAAATATATTAAGGAAGATAAAACGTGTATGCACAAGTACAATATATAATAAACATTATAATGTTTTTTATTTGTTTTTTTTTTGCGGTATGCGGGCCTCTCACTGTTGTGGCCTCTCCCGTTGCAGAGCACAGGCTCCGGACGCACAGGCTCAGCGGCCATGGCTCATGGGCCCAACCGCTCCGCGGCATGTGGGATCTTCCTGGACCGGGGCACGAACCCGTGTCCCCTGCATCGGCAGGTGGACTCTCAACCACTGCGCCACCAGGGAAGCCCCCATTATAATGTTTTAAATGCTACACAAAACTATGAGTTTTCAGAGGAGGGAGAGACTATTTCCAGCAGGGAATATATATGAGGACATTATTTGAGAGAGAGGTTGCTCTCTGATTTCTCCCAGGCAAGTTTCAGCTCACAGATGTGTTTGCCCATGTATAAATCAGGATTCAATCAGAGGAGCAGGACCCAAGGAATTACATAGAATAGGGAATTTGTTTACAGAGATTAAACCTTCCACAATCATGGGAGCTGGTGGGGAGATCTATGAAAGCCTGTTGGCTCTGCATCTGGTGTTGGATATGATGTTTCTGTAGTTCAACCAGTAGAGCATTTAGAGAGGAAAGTTAGACCTGAAATGGGCTAGAATAAGAAAAAACTGGCATCCTTGCTGATGAACCTGAACACACAAGGACAAACTGAAACCCATGTTGGTCTCTTTTTCCCCAAACCTTGCTGATACAGGTAACTTTCCAGGGTTGCTGGTACCTTTGACCACAGACCAATACATACATTTCTCTGGGCCTAGACTCAGAGAAACTTTAGGAGATCCAGTGTGAGTTGCAGGAGCTAGAGGTCTGGACACTGCCCCATGTCAAGAGCATGATCTCAAAGATCAGATATGTCATGCCTGACCAGAGAGGAGGCTGACTTTCAGAGAAGACAAATAACCACTACATCACTTCTAGTCTCCACCTTTCATGCAAAGTTTGACCTGTCTTGTGGCCAACCCTAACGAAGAGCCACACAGGGAAGGGTATTCTGAGAAATATAACTGTAGTTTAGCTAAGTGACAAAGGCAGCACAGCCCATAGCTTTTTTATTATAATTATTTTATATCATTTAAAGTTTAGGAGATTTCACAGAATGACCAAATATTTGGACTTCCCTTAAAGAAAGAAGTTTGTGACGATATTGACGAAGTGATTGTAAACTTTATATGGAGAGGAACAAGACCAAGAATAGCCAGCACAATACTGAAAGAGAGCAAAGTGGGAGGACTGACACTACCTGACTTCAAGACTTACTATAAAGCTACAGTAATCAACACAATATGTTATTGGTGAAATAATAGGCAAAAAAACCAGTGGAGCTGAAGAAAGAGCCCAGAAATAGACCCACATAAATATAGTCAACCCATCTTTAACAAAAAACCAAGACAACACAATAGAACAAACGTAGTCTTTTCAATTAATGTTGCTGGAACAACTGGACATCCACATGCAAAGAAATGAATCTAGATGCACAATTTGCAAAAACTAACTCAAAATGGACCCCAGACCTAAATGTAAAACATAAAACTACTAGAAGACAAAATAGACAAAACCTGGGTGACCTTAGCTATGGTGATAACTTTTTAGATACAATACAAGGGCATGATCCATGAAACAAATAATTGACAAATTAGACTTAATTAAAATTAAAATGTCTTCTCTGTGAAAGGCAATGTCGAGGGAATGAGAACAAGCCACAAACTGGAAGAAAATATTTTCACAAGATACATCTGATGAAAGACTGTTATCCAAAATACAGAAAGAACTCTTAAAACTCAATAATATGAAAACAAACAACCCAATTAAAAATTAGGCCAAATACCTTAACAGATACTCCACCAGAAGATACACAGTTGGCAAATAAGCATATGAAAAGATGTTCTACATCATATGTCATTAAGGAAATGCAAATTAAGAGCAATGTGATATCACAACACACCAATTAGAATGGCCAAAATCTGGAATACCAGCAACCAGCAACCAATGCTGGTGATGATGTAGAGCAACAGGAACTCTCATTCACTGCTGGTGGGAATGAAAAATGGTACAAACACTTTGGCAGACAGTTTAATGGTTTCTTACAAAACTAAACATACTCTTACCATGCAAACCCTCGATCATACTCCTTGGTATTTACCCAAATGAGTTTGAAGTTATGTCCACACAAAAACCTGTACATGGACATTTATAGAAACTATTCATAATTGTCAAAACTTGCAAACAACCAAGATATCATTCAGTAGAGCAATGAATAAGTGAACTGTGGTACATCCAGACAATGGGATGTTATTCAGTGCTTAAAGAGAAATGAGATATCAAGCCATGAAAAGACATGGAGGACCCTTAAATACATATTACTAAGTGGAAGAACCCAATCTGCAAAGGATACATTATATATGACTCTAGTTATACGACTTTCTGCAAAAGCCAAAACTATGGAGATAGTAAAAAAAAAAAAACCATCAGTGGTAGCTAGGGGTTTGCAGGCTGGGGTGGGATGAATAGGTAGAGTACAGAGGATTTTTAGGGCAGTGAAAATATATTGATGGATAAATGTCATTATACATTTGTCCAACCCACAGGATGTCCAACCCCAAGAGTCAGTGATAATGTAAACTGAGGACTTCAGGTGACTATGATGTCAGTGTACGTTCAAATGTACCCTCTCGTGGGCGGTGTTAATAATGGAGAATGATATTCATGTGTGGAGGCAAAGTGTATACGGGAAATCTCTGTGCCTTTTCTTGCTGTGGACTTAAAGGTACTCTAAAAAATAAAGTTCTAATTAAAAGAAAAGAAAGGAAAAAAACCATCAGTTGAGCTGACATTCATACATGACAGCAGGTGACTTGAGGTGGGGAGAAGCAGCCCCCTTGCATGGGCTTGAGCTCTCTTTTTTTGTTTGTTTGTTTGTTTGTTTTGCGGTACGCGGGCCTCTCACTGTTGTGGCCTCTCCCGTTGCGGAGCGCAGGCTCCGGACGCGCAGGCTCAGCGGCCATGGCTCACGGGCCCAGCCGCTCCGCGGCATGTGGGATCCTCCCAGACCGGGGCGCGAACCCGTGTCCCCTGCATCGGCAGGCGGACTCCCAACCACTGCGCCACCAGGGAAGCCCGGGTTTGTGCTCTCTTGCTTGCCATCATCCCCATCATTTCCTATCCACTTCCAACACCAAAACCTTGTCAGTTATCATTTACTGTCATTGTAGACTGAATGTCTGTGTTCCCTCAGAATCCATATTTTGAAACCCTAGTCCCCAATGTGATAGTATTTGGAGGTGGGGCTTTTGAGAGGTGACTAGGAGACACCATAACGGGACGGATGCCCTTATAAGAAGATTAAGAGACCAGAGCTATCTGCCGTTTGAAGATACAGCAAGGAGGCTATCCACAAACCAGGAAGGCTTTTTCTAGAAACAACCATGCTGGCTCTTGATCTTGGCCTTCTAGCCTCCAAAACTGTGAGAAATAAACCTTGGCTGTTTAAGCCCCCCAGTCTATGGTATTTATTTGTTAGAGCAGCCCGAGTTGACTAAGATAAGCATACTGCTTTTCTTTTTTCTTTCATTCATTAAGCCTGGGTTCTGAAGAGTTTTGCATTTGGGACCCCATATTTTGAAGGAGGCTTTGGATTGAGTATCTGAGAAGGGTTTGCATTTGATATGGAAAGTGATAGATAACTTAGGAAAAATTGTTACAAGAAACATTTCTTAAACTCATGAGCAGTCTTAGGCCTGATGAAGATTAAAGTGTGAAGGAGAGCTTGGTGAGATATGGTAGTCAGAAAGTGACTTGGAGCCAGATGGTAAAGGGTCTGGAATGCCAGTTTTATTTGGTAGACATCGGGAAGCAATTGAAGCATTTTAAAGAGGTGAGGGAAATGCCCACAACTATGGTATAGGAAAATCAATCTAGTAGTTGTATAATAGTGAATTAGGTGGAAACAGAGACAGAGATGGAAAGTATCTTTTGTAATGCAGCAATTTTTACTTTATTACCAGTCTTGCCAGTCTGATTATTCTTATGGCCACTGGGCCATTGTGTTTGTCCCACTTAGAAATATCACAGAATTTGAAGCCCTAGATTTATTTATCACTGTGGTTGATAGACAGAACTCCAAGTTTTCCTTTGTTTAAGGGAAACACATTCAGCTGATATTCAAGTTCATATTCAAGCTCCCCAGGCGGTTTGGTTGCCAAAACTGTTCTGGAAATCTTGCAAACTCTGTTCTGTGGCATTTAGCACTGCTGCTTTCAATCTTGGATGGAAACCATAAAAATAATATTTCATTCATTATGTTATAGAAGAGGCCCTTAGAGCTTCATACTTGAAAGAGAAGATATTGTGCAGATAGCATCACATTTCTATGCACAGCAAGGCACCAGATTGACAAACAGTTAAGTTATGACTTAAGGGATATTATTAAAATGGTAGTATTACTTTATCACCAAAGAATTATGAGGTCTTACTTATATCCTCTAAGTGACTGACTGAGAAGGAAATTATTCAAACTAGTAAGACTGGGAAGACACTTTAGTTCATTCTTGAGCAAACCTGTGCTTACTCCGAATAATAAATGAAGTTGGTGTCTTTCATTAGAAACCCCCAAATCACAATGAGCCAAAGGAATATTACTCCACTAACTACACTTCAGAAAATAGAGTTAGAATTGAAGAACTCAAAAGCAACACTGGTGACTATCCCCCAAATCTCAAATGCATTCAAAATACCGAATTGCTTCAATAGAGATGAAGAAGTAAATACTAAACAAAAATCTCTGACTTACACAATGCACACAGGTATAGACATCACATTACCACTGTACTGCATGCATATCTAGTTTGATTCCATCGAGAGAACTTTAGCAATCAGTGAAAGTACTACAGCTAAAAGGACAATATACATACGTAAAATAAGAATGTTTTGGTACTTAGTAAAACAAAAGAAGCACCCATATTAGGGTAGGCTGTCTCCCAAGAGGTCCTCTGCATTGGAGTTCTCTGTCTTCATCTTTGGCACTTCCAGTACCTTGTTCAATTTTGGGGAATATTGACTGCTAGACTGCTGAACTTCATATCCCTATAGAGAGAAAGCTATTTCAAGGCAGGACAGAGACCTTATTCTGTAACCAATGGCCAAGTTCCTTTTTTTCACTTTTGTGTAAGCCAAACTACCAACACAAGAGTCTATTCTGCTGTTTCCTGGTCCTAAGTCTATTTGCTTTATACCCTCTTCATATCTAATTTAGACCACAAATACCAGTCAATTAATAATTCATAATCAGAACATCTCTAAATACACTTACATTTGAGGTTACGGCTTCGACATGTAAATTTTTTTCTGGGGGGTGCATAATTCAGTTCGTAACACAGAGGAAATCAGAAAATTAACTTATAAGCCTCAATGTCTTCATGTTGAACATCAGGATAATGATATCTTCTTCAAATTGTTGTTACCCAGAACAAATGAGATAGTACATTTTAACAATATAATAGTTGCACAATAAATCTAAGGTTTCCCCTACATCAAACCATCTGGTTAGAAGTCCACACTATCCCTGGACTTGTATTTTGCTCAAATCCCTGCCTCTGCCCTCCTGCTGGGCTTGGATCTTTGGCTGGGGTCTCCAGGCCCATAAGTGCCAGAAACAGACATCTGAATGCCTACTCAAGTCCCTTTTACCTGTTTACTGGTGTTCAGATATGTCCTCAAAAATCCCAGTATAAACAAAATGTATAGATATAAATAGTTATAAGATATATAGATATTCATACATAGATAAAATCCCTTACCTCAACCATAGAGATTCTACATTTCCCCACCTGTCCAGTGGCTACTTCAAAAGTATACTGCAGTCAGATTCCAGAAGGGCTAACTAATAATATTTTAAAGGAAAGTTAGGAATATATTTAATACTAGCACTCTTTCTTTTTATGTGGCCCTATCTTGCCTTTTATTTTCATCCTATTACCTGCTGCTTTCACCAGACCTCTAGATCAAAGGTTCTCTACTGACAACATAAAGAGAAATGGCATTAATTGTTCTAAAGATGCTTTTCAGAAATTTTTAAAATAATGCATTATTTGTGAAGAACTTAGCTCAGCATATGAACGTTAAACTGTATATTTCCAAGAGTTGCTGTACATGTATATAGTTGATTCTTTCACCTTTCCTACTGAGACACTTGTGATGTCTGATATAATAATTGCTTTCTGGTTACAGTATGTGTGGTCTCATCTAATCCTCACAAAAACCCTATGGGGGTCCCGAAGCACAGAGAGACAGTTGACCTGTCCAAGGTCACCCAGCTGGACAGTGGTAGCGCCAGAATTTGAACTCAAGCAGTCTCTCTTCTGAGGCCACACTTAACCACTGTGCAATATCACCTTGAAATGGAGGTAAAAGTGGAGTCATATAGCCAGTATCCGTGGAATTGTCCATAGCCAAGGCTGTCTCCCTGGGACGCCATGCCACTTGTCATGTGTCATTTCAGCTCCTGAAGAATGAATGGTTAAAGCAGCTATTTTATATTTTTGCTGAAAAGGAGATTGCATCTGCTAGAAAAGGACTCTGAGAGCACAGTTGACATCAGTCAGATTTCTGCTCCATGGATTAAATCTGACAAAAAGCAGATTACAAAACCCTCTCCCCAAATCCTGCACTTTCGTATTATTTTAAGATCTAATTTGTTTTGAAGAAAAAGTCCTATAAAGATGCCTGCAAGCTGAAAATATTCAGAAAATGACTTAATGTCTGCATTAGGACTTTAAACTTACATGATATAAACAAAATGCAGAATTAGCCTATTATATTTGCATTCACACAGGAAAATAAGAAACTCTCTTAGATCTTGGACAGATTGGCCACTAGAAAGGTCTTAGATCCACTGGTGATTTGGCTGATCAGTTTGGGAATTAAGCCCTAGCATGCTCAGAATGAGAGAAATGTTGCTTTGTAGAAATCTGGCAGATCTGGAAAAGGGAAAAGGAGAAACAAGACACAAATGGTATCTTGATTCAGCTTTTTCAGTCTGTCTTATTCACACAGCATTCCTCAGAGATTTGATATTTGCCTTCTTATTGAAAGAAATGCACATATTTTCCTTTTACAAGTCTTCTCCGTCTAAAAAGAAAAGACTGTCTTTAAATGTTTTTACGTTAATATAATGTAAATGCCCGCCACTATACAAAAAGTAAAGAAAAGCAGTATAATACAGTGGAAAACATATGCTTTCTGGTATCATGCAGTCTTAGCCAAATGTTAAGCTCCCTGAATCTGAGTTTTCTT
Source organism: Physeter macrocephalus (assembly GCF_002837175.3). Classification (NCBI taxonomy): domain Eukaryota; kingdom Metazoa; phylum Chordata; class Mammalia; order Artiodactyla; family Physeteridae; genus Physeter; species Physeter macrocephalus. The sequence continues at coordinate 166,388,165 of NC_041224.1, forward strand.
ATTTCTGAAACAGAGATTTATCTCACAGAGTTTCTGTGAAAAGCAGTGAAATATCCCCAAATCATCATGCACTGGGAGAGGTAGCACAGTTATACTGAGAGCAGGGACTTGGGAGATGGACCGTGTTCAAATCTCACTTCACTCTCTTATTAGCTGTGTGAGTTCAAGAAAGTTACTTCAGCACCCTGGACCTATAAAATGAGGATGGTAATCACAGTGCCTACCACACAGAATATTATGAGGATTTAATGAGTAACTAGTTGTAAAGTGATTAGAACAGTGCCCAGATCCGAGTAAATAATATGTAAAAATTGAAAAACAAATAGTGTGTTGGCTATTAACAGTCTGACATTCATTTCCTCTACTTCCAGATACAGCATCCCATCTTTGCTTTCAGTAATGTTACCACCTGTCTTTAAATAGTCTTAACTAAGCAGTCAATCCAAGTGCTTCAACCAGTTGTGGCTGAAGGGTGGGAATGTGACCCAATCTAGGTTAATCAGATACTCTCTCCCTGGAATTTGACTCATTAGCAGATACTACACAGACTGTATTGAAATGTATTCATCCTGACTATTGCACCCTAAAGATACCCTCCATTAATTTCTCACTTTAAGATTTCCAAGGTTGCCCTAGTCTCTGCCTACTCTAGGACATATTTCAATACCTTATCCATCAATTCTATGAGCCAACCCCTACACTTTTGATAAATCAGCCCCTATTTCCTTTGTTTTCTTAAATCCATTTCTTTTACTTTTTTTATTTATAATCTCATATTTTATATTTATTTATTTTTTAAAATTCTTATTGGAGTGTAGTTGATTTACAATGTTGTGTTAGTTTCAGGTGTAGAGCAAAGTGAATCAGTTATACATATGCATATATCCACTTTTTTTAGATTCTTTTCCCATATAGGCCATTATAGAATATTGAGTAGAGTTCCCTGTGCTATGTGGTAGGTCCTTGTTAGTTATCTATTTTATATATAGCAATGTGTGTATGTCAATCCCAATCTCCCAATTCATCCCTCCCCCCTCTCCTTCTCTGGTAACCATAAGATTGTTTTCTACATCTCTGACTCTATTTCTGTTTGGTAAATGAGTTCATTTGTACCATTTTTTTAGATTCCACATATAAGCGATATCATATGATATTTGTCTTTGCCTGACTTACTTCACTCAGTATGACAGTCTCTAGGTCCATCCATGTTGCTGCAAAAGGCATTATTTTGTTGATTTTATGGCTAATATTCCATTGTATATATATACCACATCTTATTTATCCATTCCTCATCAAATACTCCCTAAATGTGTACAATAGGCACACAATACAATTTTATTCATTATTAGAATCAGAGTAATCATTCTGAATTGTTCTTCTGTACTCAAGTCATTAGTTGTGCTCATTTAAACTGATGAAATGATTTAGTCCTATGTCACCTCCATTCGCACCCATGGCAAGCAAAAAGGATATATATGTAATTATAATCCGGCAAGGTTGGAAGTGTGTATGACTGGAGAGGGATGTCTCCTAATGCCCAGTCCTAGCCCTGGGATCTACGATATGAGCCTGGGCATTCAAAGACTCAAGGTTGGCTCTTCATGTCCTTTCGGTCTCAGAGGTTCATAGAATTTAAAACAATTCAGAGGTTAGAAAGAAGCAAAGTCACTGAGACTTCATGTGCTCTGATTTCGCTAATATGTCTCTCCCCCTCCTGCTAAAAGAAGAACAGACACTCATCAGAGAACAAAATGTAGTGTGTCTGTATAATGTGAGAATGGCTAATTGGACTTTGAAAAATATACACATACAACAAAATAAATCTCTTATTGCTGACATTTCCAACACTAATACAAAGTAAATAACTTCATACTGAGAAGTTAGAAATCATGTAGTGAGCAATTTGGGGAGAAAAAAGGAGTCTTTTCTGCACTGGTTAAATCATTTATCAAAAATTATAAGCAAATCTATAGAGACAGAAAATACATTAGCAGTTGCCTAGGGCCAAGAGCTGGTGGTGTGGGAAGTGATTGCTAATGGGTACATGGCTGCTTTGGGGGATGATGAAAATGTTCTAAAATTAGATTATATGATGGTTGCACAAATCTGTAAATATACTAACAATCACTGAATTCTTCACTTTAAACAGGTAAACTTTCTAGTGTGCAAATTATTCCTCAATATGTTGTTTTAAAAAACAATTTCTGAATTTCCATATTTTGAGTGATTAGAAATCTCTAGTTAGCCTGAATGAAAGTTAGCAGGCTTGGATTAGGGATTCCAGAACATTGCGGAAAACATAAAGATTAGTAAAAATACAAATCAAAATCTGTGTTCAGATCCCTTAGGTCAGTATCAGACAGCTAATGGAAACAAGGGGCTGGATTACAAATGGGCCTGGGTTGTAAGGAGATGGAGATTGGACAAAGCAGGAGCAAGTTCAATTCAACTTGTCACGCTGATAGACTGGGCGCCATGGTCTAGTGAACATTTCTCAATGAGATATACTCCACCTGTACTATTTACCTGTCTGGTGTAGAGTCTAAGAGAATCTTTAGCCCAAAGAGTACCCAGGATTCTGAAGAACACCTTTCATAATGTTCTTATTTCCTTATCTCAGGCTTAATAAGTTGCCAGCAGCCAGCACATTCTCTGAGTGTGGCTACACAGACCACACACCAGGCTGCTGGGTGTGTGTTTGGCTATCCAATGGAAATATGAAGTTTATTGATAAAGGCTTCTTTATGTCGCTAAGTACGCATGACTAGAAGCTCTCCCTGTTGATAATTTATAAATCACATATTCATTGCATACTGAAAAGAACCTAAGTTAAAAAAAAGAATAAGAATTTAAAAAAATGATATTCAAGAGAAAGTTGAAATTAGAATGTTCAATTTTCCTACCATTTTGTAGTTCTGCTTCCATTCACTAATTTTTTTTTTTTCAGAACTTAAGGATGATTCACACATAGTCTCCTTCAAAAGTCCTCAGCCATTTTTTTTTTCCGCTAGCACACTTGTGATCGATGGAACTTAACACAACTCATATTTTATGGAACATGTGCATATAAGCTACTGGATATAGGTGATTCCCACCTCTTTTCCTTTCAAGGAAGCATGTCAAGTGGCAGGAGAATGAGACTGATACCGTAGGAATGTTGTAAATTAACATATAGTGACATATTTGTCATTAACAAAAGTTAAATCCTATCAGTAAAAATTAATTTGAAATATCCCTCATAATTGATTGTTACGCACACAGATCACACACAAACATTATGAAAACACTTCAGAGAACCTCCAAAATGTTTTCCTCTCATAGATTTATAAATGAGGAGAAAGAAGATTCAGAGATTTTAGGCATTTTGCTTAAGCATTATCAGTCTAAGTTAATGTTGATTATTTCCAGGATTAAGGAAGTCTCCAACTGCACAATCCCCACCCCTTTTAGACCAGTGCATCTCCAAACTGAATGTGCATATGAAATATAAGTCAACTTGGGAGTCTTGTCAAAATCCAGAATCTCACTTTACGTTGTGAGGTTCTCTACCTATATTTGAAAGCACCTCTCAAATTTTCAAAGCACTTTACATAGGCTAATAGCATTTTGTTACCATGACACTTATGAAAACAATACATTGTAAATTCAGTTTTATAAATGGGAATGTAATATGCCTTACATTGTACAGTAAATGATAGATCAAGAATTCAAACTAGGGACCTGTAGCCCTAAATCTTATATCCTTGACCCCTGAACATTTCCTCCTGGGTAGAAACACATGTTCTATGAGTGTTTCCTTCTGAAGTCTAAGAGGAGACTATAACCCTGACTTTCCTAAATATCCTCTTATTTCATTTCTTTTTCATTCTCTGTCTGAGATTTTTCTTGACATGTTTTCTGTTTTTGAATATGACCCTATTGTAACTTTTACAATCAGTCTCCACCATGGACCCTTTTAAGGTAAATTTGTATTTTCTTCTCTAGGTTATTTACATATTTCTCCACTGGTTTCAAATCTCTTAGTCAGTTCTTTAGCCGTGATACCTTAAACATATTATATTCCCATATTTTATTTCTAACTATTAATTTGTCTTTTAATCATATTTACTGCTTCCCTAGAACCTATCTGAACTTCTTAGCCTCATCTTTGTATCAGAGTTAGAGGGTGTGGAGAAAGGGAAATCTCTTGCACTGTTGGTGGGAAGGTAAATTAATACAGCCACTATGGAGAACAATATGGAGTTTTCTTAAAAACCTAAAAGTAGAACTACCATATGACCCAGCAGTCCCACTACTGGGCATATACCCTGAGAAAGCCATAGTTCAAAAAGAGTCATGTAACACAATGTTCATTGCAGCTCTATTTACAATAGCCAGGACATGGATGCAACCTAAGTGTCCATCAACAGAGGAATGGATAAAGAAGATGTGGCACATATATACAATGGAATATTACTCAGCCATAAAAAGAAACAAAATTGAGTTATTTGTAGTGAGGTGGATGGACCTAGTGTTTGTCATACGAGTGAAGTAAGTCAGAAAGAGATAAACAAATACCGTATGCTAACACATATATATGGAATCTAAAAAAAAAAAAAATCGTTCTGATGAACCTAGGGGCAAGACAGGAATAACAACACAGATGTAGAGAATGGACTTGAGGACACAGGGAGGAAGAAGGGTAAGCTGGGATGAAGTGAGAGAGTAGCACTGACATATATACCCTACCAAATGTAAAATAGATAGCTAGTGGGAAGCAGCTGCATAGCACAGGGAGATCAGCTCAGAGATCAGCTTTGTGACCACCTAGAGGGGTGGGATAGGAAGGGTGGGAGGGAGATGCAAGGGGGAGGGGATATGGGGATATATGTATACATATAGCTGATTCACTTTCTTATACAACAGAAACTAACACACCATTGTAAAGCAATTATACTCCAATAAAGATGTTAAAAAAAAGTCAAAATCATGAACAATGTAAAAAAAAAAAAAAAAAAGAAAGAAACATAAGTACTCACAGTCCCAAGTTTCCTACATTTGAATTTATATAGCAAGATATTTTGTTGTTCTTTTTAAGGTCTTTTAAAAAATAATAGATATTAAAAGGCTCCAAGCTAAATTTGTTTGTTTTTTTTTTTTAATTTTGAGATAAAGAAGTCATATGGGGAAAAGAGAGAGGGAACCCATTTTGAAGGATGACTTACTGGAATTACAAGATGCAATATTTAGTTACATATTATTTTATTGGGATCTTGGAAAAATATAAAAGATACACTACAACTAATTTTTCCATGTGGCATTCTTAAAAATGCAAAGCATTTGTATTAGTTAAAAAATACTTTCCTATTATTTGTAGTAAAAAATGTATTTAGCCATCCTATTAATGATAAAACATGACTCTCTATCATGAATAGTATAGTCTTTTCCTACTATTAGAGTGAAAGGCCATTGAGTGAAATATAGTCATTCAAGAAAACCCAGGGATGTATAACAACATTTCTAGATTTGGGAACCATGTTTTCTTTTTGTTTAAATTTCTGAAATGATATGAAACAATATCTGTTCCATCCATTCTAATCCTGCCTGGCTAGAAGATTCACAACTGAGTTTTTTATTTCTCCATTTATAGAGAGAAGGAAGAACACCTGAAAGAGGAGAAATGTAGATACACCCAGAGGGATTATCCATTCTGTAGTCATCCTCTAGTTTATCCCATCGCATTATTGTTTTTAAATATTTGCCATGTCAGAGGTCAGATCGAAGGGTACCACAATGTATAGGGCTAATAGAATCAAGGCAAACAGGCCTCTGATTTTGAGAAAGTTTGTACCAAATGCTGATGAGAGAGGAAATAAGTGCACTCTAATTTTAGAGCAAGTATGTCTTCTTTTCACATGTCCCTTATTAGAACCAGGATATGATGCTAAGGTTATTTGTTACTTCTGAGGATTTCTCCGGATATGTGGGTGTGTGTCTGCAAGAGAATTCACTCTCCTTCCAGTCTTGACTAATTCCTTTACTTACCTGGAGATGTAAGAAGGACCCACAAATTTGCAACACAAGAACAAATTCCTTCAAGAAAGGAGAATTGAAGTCCTAGGACAGTGATTCTCAACCTAGGTTACATATTAGATAAATAAAGAAATTTTTTAAAACTGCAAAAGCTCAGGTCCCAATCCTGGATCAGCTAAATAGGATCATCTCAGGAAGGAATTCCAAAGCTTTAAAGCTTCTCAAATGATTTTAAAGTCCACCAATTTTGGAGGCTGCTCTGGAGATGATCTAGGTGTATATCTAGTTAAAAAGTAAAAATAAATATAAAATAAATTGTCAACAGAGTTAAGATGCCTCCTTTCTAATCAAGGACTCCTTTTACTCCAATGAGAATTATTGAAAATAAATTTTAAAGAGGATACACATTAAATGACTATTTAGCAAATGGCAACTGAAGAAGCCATGACTGTATGTTTCAGTAAAAGAGGGCAATAGAAATCAAATTTAAAACCCCAAGGGGAGGAAATCACCAGGGTCAGTGAAAGTTTATAGCTAGGGGAGATTATGTCACATATTTACATTATTATTTAATTGTATGTTAAACAGGATTTGTAAAATGAACTACAAATCCAAATACCACCACAGAGGCAGAGTGCTAAAAACTTTCATCTCAGGTTGACGCAGATTAGAGATTTGAAAGCCCACTTCTCCTTTTACCATGTCAAATTATAAAAGGAAAAATAAAATGCTGATTTGAGTCTCTAATGAAAGGTAACTGCACCGTTATTGGAAACATACTTTCATTGCAAACGTGGATCTTATTACAGCACAGAGCAGGGCCTGCGTCTTTGTACCTTTAGGTTTTGATGGTGGGATTGCTGTTTACATTCATCTGGTTTTCATTTGAAAAATCCCATCTGTGCTGAGCCTGAAAGAACTGTAAAAATACTAAAGTTACAAGCATTTAAGTAAGGTGAACAGAATTTCCTGGTCTTACTTTGCTAAAATGATGTTTAAAGAAGATTTTGGTGATGTAGGCTGCGAGACCACTATAATATACCTGCTACAACTAATTATATGTCTGAGATGAGATGCAAAACAGAACTTCAATCCCAGAGGGAAGGGGAAAAAATATCCTAGCAGCATGATGCACTTATACTAAGTATGGACATTTTCAAAAGTGAATGTATTATAGTTAGACTAATTATGCAAAACTTTTTATAATAGCATATTTATCTGCCATTTTCTATTATAATCCAAACACTTATTTCTACACACATAAAATGTGGAAATAATGTAGTGGAGAAGAGAATGTTTCCATATTTCAAAAAAACTAAAAATCAAATTGAATCAAATAAGCCAGAAAGTTCTCCTTTTCTATATTGCTCATAAAGGATCAGACTTCCATGAGAAAGCTTAGTTACTCTGGCATCAACAGGTGAAGTGTGCCTCAGAGAAAAGTGGAGATTTGAGAGAAGTGGAAATGTCAATGTTAGATGTGAATGTTTTAAAAGACAACTTGGGGCTAGGCATTAGAGAGGTAAAAGAGAGTTATTGAGTCAAGCATGACATCTGGGCAAGTAGAACAGTATTATTCCCCACTTCCATCCCAGGTATGTCATTTATATTAATGTAAATAACCCAAGTCAGCTATCTGAAAAGATTACTTGGATATTTCTAAGGTCCCCATTCCAGAGTTCAAAGGAAGCAGTGAGCAACTATCTGGCCTTTCCCCAATTTGGATGATCATTCATTGATTGTTTAGATGAAGTTCAGACTAGACATTGGTCCAAGAAACAGTATCTATGTTTAGGTGATTTTAATACTGCTATTCTAAATTCTTTGCAAGCTCTGTTTCTATGAATTGTTGCCTCCATATGACTTTGTAAAAGTGTAAGTCCAATTAAAAGTACTAAAAGAGACCAAAGTCACTCAATCTCTAATTCCTGCCTGGTTGTGCAGTGGAGAATTTACAAAAGTTCCTCACTTCATTTCTCATTTTTTCCTCTGTCACTGCTTCTGTGAAGGATTATTCTGGAAATTACACACACACACACACACACACACACACACACACTAAAACTGCACTAAAAATACAGAGCCAAATCAAGGGCTTCTGCTAGCTGAGAATCACTCCATCGGAAGTGAGATCGTCACTGACATTTTTCTTCAGTGGCTGCTCTTTCTTACGGTTCACAATTCACTTGTATCACAGCCTCCAGGTAAAATTCCCTGACCTCCTAATTATGATAGATCCTGATGTGCATATTTCTCCATTATGTTTTCATAATGATATGTGCATTTAAAATAAATCTTGTGACACTCCTTTATGATTACTTAATGATCTGTTTCTCCCCCAGCACTGTAGGTTAGGGTAGACACAATCTCCTGATTCACCACAAGCAGGTATCAATAAATATTTGGTGAATAAATCAGGATGTGAATGAATATTTAAATGGCAGATGTAAAATTTATTATATCTATTTGCAAGAGCTTTGAGATCCTCAGATATCTAGTGGAATGTTCAGAATTTTCATTCTTTCTTCTATAAATTATTTTAGATTGAGCCTTAATGATTTTTTAAGGTAGACTATTTTCACAAAGAAATTGAGTGGAAGGTATGGAGATTTTCCATATGCTTCTTACTGTCACACAATCACAGGCTCTCCCATTATCAACATTTCCTATCAGAGTGTTACACTGATAACAATAGGTGAACCTACAGTGACACATCATAATCACCCAAACTCCATAGTTCACATTAGGTTTCTTTCTTGGTGTTGTATATTTTATGGGTTTTGAAAACTGTTTAATGACATGTATCCATCATTATAGTATCATACAGAATAGTTTCACTGACCCCCAAATTCTACATGTTCCGCCTATTCATCCTACCCTCCCCCCCAGCTCCTGGCCACCACTGATCTCTTTACTGTCTACATAGCTTTACCTTTTCCAGAATGACATACACTTGAATTTATACAGTATGTAGCCTTTTCAGATTGGCTTCTTTCCCTTCGTAACATGCATTTAAATTTCCTCCATGTCATTTCATGGCTTGATAGCTCATTTCTTTTTAGTGCTGAACAATATACCATTGTCTGGATGTACCATCATTTATTTATCCATTCACCTACTGAAGGGCATCTTGGCTGCTTCCAAGTTTGAGCAGTTATGAATAAAGCTGACATAAACATTTATTTATAGCAAGTTTTTGTGTGGACATATGTTTTCAGCTCATTTGGTTAAATACCACTGAGCATTATCACTGGATCATATGGTAAGAGTATGTTTAGTTTTGTAAGAAACCACAAAACTAAAGCGTCTTCCAAAGTGGCTGCACCATTTTGCATTGCCACCAGCAATGACTGAGAGTTCCTCTTGCTCTACTTCTTCACAAGCACTTGGTGTTGGCAGTGTTCCAGATTTTAGCTGTTCTAATTGGTGTGTAGTGGTACCTCATTGTTTTTTAAAATTTACATTTCCCTGATGCAAATTCCCATATGATGTTGTGCATACTTTCATATGCTTATTTGAAAATCTGTACATCTTCTTTGGTGAAGTCTCTATTCATGTCTTTTGCCCATTTTTTCATCAAGTTGCTCATTTTCTTACTGTTAAATTATTTTTTTTTAATTTGTAAGATCTATCTGGAATTTTTTTCTTCAAAATTTCTATCAAAATTTTAATCAATAAACTGCTCAAACACAGTTCTCAGAGATACTGATCAGTGGCCCTTAAGTCTAATTTTCAATTTAAATGTTTATCATCTATACTGATTATCTTTTCTAAACTCACGTTTTATTGCCAAACATTGTTTAAATAACAGTCAAACTGAATAGAGATTCTAATGATGGGCATCCTGCACTCTGATATGCTGGAGAAAGCGAGACCTTCTTTTGCTGGACCTTTTGCTGGAGAAAAATGAATAAATAAACCAATAAAAAGTACTATAAAGCATTGTTTAATTTGCCTTTCTAAAATTAAATAAATAGTAGTATGGGTTTACTTCTAAGAGTGACATCCAAAAAAGTTAATACGGTTGAGTACCACGGAAGCCCACATTTCCCAGCTTTATTCCCAGCATTATAATCTCCCAAAAAATATCTCGAAAGACAAAACTGTGGCTGTATTCGATACCTGTATTTAGTCACCCTCTTAAGATTTATAAATGATATTTTGGGTAATTTTAATAAAGTAAAAATATATATATAAATGAAAGAACTTTCTTCACAATTGGCCACTTCCTAGCCTTTGGTCTAAGCCTTTTAGATTTCTAAATAACGTTTCTTCAGGGTAAGCCAGGCCTTCTTGCCATGACTCACTTTCTGGTACAACAGCTTGTTAGAGAACGAAAATGGAAATCCAGTTAGAAATGTATACATAATGTTCAAGTTATGTCCAGATCTGCAAATGGATAGGACAGAAAATAGCAAATGTATTCCATTTATATAAAACAAACAGATTTTCCTCTATAGGAGGCATCTATTAAAGCAGGGCTCTGCTCAATCAATTAGAGTTCCATGCAAATCCAAATAAGACAAGTGTAGAGATTTCTAAAACCGAACCCTGGCTTCCACGATATGAAATTTATTTTTTAAGAGGAGGAAAAAAAATCAAATTTTATAGTTAATAAAAATTGTTTATACTAACTGAAGTTTAGGAAATATGGCAAATATTAAAACAGATTTTATTAGTTAACACTGTGAATATTAACACATTCAAGGAAGAGTTTTCAAGATCCTGTCATCAATCACAATTTGTGTATTGTTACAAATTGACAGCCATCATTTTTTTGTCTTTCTTTCCAGATCACGTAGAATTAATACTGAAATATTGATCAAGATGAAGACAAATGACTCCATCCTGTGAATAAGACTGAAGCCCAGCAGCTCTAGACTTCAATGATAATTTTGCTCAAGGCCAGCTCAATGTTTCATGAACTACCTATACATCCAGTTGATTTATTTTGTAATCTTTTTGGAAGCAGATGTTTGCCTTGCCTTCCAATCAATGATTATTTTATTGAGGGCTCAGTATGCTTGGTGGGATATGTGGTATTTGTCCTCAAGGGGCTTATAACATGTGATTGGTTGTCTTGATTAATTTAACAGCTATCTAAAACAAGAGCTCTCCTTGACTATGTGCCAGTCCCTACACTAAGCAGCTCTTAATCCCCTTAATATTCCTACATGGTGGAAGTTTTTATTGCCATTTTACAGGTGGGGAAATAAAAGCACAGAGCCCAAGTTCTCTTAGTTCATAAAGCTGGAATCCAAGCCCAAAATGCCATGCTCCAAAAGCCAGTGTGATTAATTTCACATAATTTCCTTTGTTGGCTTCCCTTCAATTTCCAAAAAGAGGCTTCCTCTTCACCTTTCCTTTTATATGACATAAAATAGCTTTATTTGCATTTAAATTTCTTTATATCAATAGCAGTGATCTTAGTATATTTTTAGGCCATAATACCTTTAGAGGAAAGCAGGAAAAAAAATGAAGATAATTATCAGCTAGTTAAAATTGCTCAATATGTAGGCAAGAGAAATTTTTGTTTGGTGACTATGTTGAGAACCTTAAATTTTTACAAATAGAAATACACTCTAGAATGAATAAATGCCCATAACAATAGCAACAGCAGTAACAGAAGCACTGTTCCCAATGAAGAAATGTATTTGGATGAGGTTTTGCTCTCAGAGAATTAAAAATAATGTATTTATGCAATACCAATATTATACTTTGGTATTGTAGTTTTAATTAAATCACTGACTATATGAAGGCGAAGACTCAGTAGAAATGTGTTATGGAAATAAAAATGCTAAGTAAGCATTCTATGGCAGTGCTCACTGTGGGCTCTTTGGAGGAAACCCTCTGGGCCAAACACAACATAAAGGGGCTTGTGCCTATATATGTGGCTCAGTGAGTTAGGTCACATCAAAGAAAGTTATGCTTTATCAAAGCATATTGACTGAATTCTACAATTTGTTTCCTCTTATTTATTTATTTATTTTTTAAACCCCACATTTTGTTTTATTTTTTATTTATTTTTGGCTGTGTTGGGTCTTCGTTTCTGTGCGAGGGCTTTCTCTAGTTGTGGCAAGCGGGGGCCACTCTTCATCGCGGTGCGCGGGCCTCTCACTGTCGCGGCCTCTCGTGTTGCAGAGCACAGGCTCCAGACGCGCAGGCTCAATGGCTGTGGCTCATGGACCTAGTTGCCCCGCGGCATGTGGGATCTTCCCAGACCAGGGAACGAACCCGTGTTCCCTGCATTAGCAGGCAGATTCTCAACCACTGCGCCACCAGGGAAGCCCAAGACTACTTATTGTAAAAAGTAAACAATTTAGCTATTCAATAAATATTTACTAAGCACGTTATTTAGGAGTTTGGCAAGCACTTCAGTAGCTCTTACTACGTGCCAAGTATTGTTACAAATTCTTTACAAATGTTAATTATTCCTCTTAATAGGTTTTTAGTCCTATTTATTCCTCTTAACTTCTTTCATCCTCATAACAATAGGTACAATTTTCGTCCCATTTACAATTGAGGAACCTAAAGCACAACAAAGCTGAAAAACTTAGTCATGGTCAATTGGCAAGTAGCAGAAATCCATCCCTAAAATACATGCTACTAACCATTATATTATGTGCCTCTCACTTCCTAAGTAAATTGTCTACATTGTTTAGCTCTGAAGAAGCAGTGTGGTGGACAGCCAATTTTTTGTTATGGTACAATAAAAGAAAAAAAAATATTTTCCAGAAACATTTTTTAAAAACACACGAAAAATAATGTCTTGGATTATATATAAAATATGTATGTCCTTAGAAATGTGACAACCTAGTTGGTCAGACAAAGGAATGTAAGAAAATTTACACTGCCTTTAGCCACAGAAATGCTAATATCTAGTCATGTTGGGGGGAAAAATAATTCGAAGGCTGAATTGTATTTTATTTTTTATTTTGAACTTAAAATGTGTGCATTTTGCAAAGCTCAATACCCACATGCCCCTCACCTCTATGTAATATTTATCACTACAGATTTCAGAAGATAGAAGCCTTGGTTGGTTAAGCTATCTGCAGAATGGTGTGTGTTCACTATTTTTCTGGTAGTAATGTGGACTGGAAACTGTAATGAAGACTTACAGAAGACATTCAAGCCAACACTGTGTACCATTTCCCGCCTGCCCTCTTATTGAAGGCAGAGGTGCGGTTAATGGAAATTGCTTTACAAACCAGGGGAAAACGGCATAGCACAGGGGAGCAGAGCATCGTTTCCATACTATATCAGAAGGCCATACAGCAATGTTACAAGTTAGATGGAACTTGTGAAAAGTTTGGTCATGCTTGACTAAAATCGTATGTTTATCTTGAGACTCTTGCATTCGAAAATACATATTTATTTGCATTATGAAATTAGCCAAACTTCTTGATTTTTACAGTATCTGTCCAGTTGTATCTGTCTACACAGATCACATAAATTGCACACAAATCCGATTGGCTATCATTAGCCCACTCTTCTCTTCAGAACTCCCAAATGTGTGGTTAATTTCCTCAGACCTAAAGAAGAGCCAGTTTCTGAGAATGGCATCTTGTTTTATTTACACAAATAAGCATGTTCCTTGTAAGAATTTCCATAACATTTGGCTGATAATGTTTAACCAGATTATTCATGGGTGAGGCCTTGCGGATTATCTAGGTAAAAGTAGCAAGCTGTGTAACAATGTGCCATCATCAGAAAGACTCGGGATGAACATATACTGTGTAGTCATTTTCTTGTCCCCTGCTTGCTGACTGGGGAAGACAGTCAGACATCTTTAAAGTACACCACCTCCTGTTTTCAGAATGTCCCTTGCTATCCTCCTCTCCTGCTTTTCTCTCCTCATTCGAGAGGGATAGAGGAAGGCCACATTTTTGACATAAATGTGAAGCAAAAATGTGTTCTTAAATATACCCTTTAAAGACATTTCAGTGGTAAGTGCAATCACATTGTGGTAAAAATCTCCTTTCCCAACAATTTCTAATTTATTTAATAGTAATTCTCCTTCCTTCACCCCTCCACCTCACCCCTGGAGTCCTGATTTTTTTCAAACTGGGTTGCCACAGAGAGAGAGAGATACAAAAATTTTGGACTCAAATAACAACTGAGGAAGGTGGTGGGAAGTGCTCAGCTGTGAAATCTCTGAAAGTTGTAATAGGAATCAGATGAGCAAGTGACATCACTATGGCTCAGGCACTGCCTTGGCAAAAATCTGTTCTCAAGTTTTGAGTTGCCTAGAAGCAAAAATAATATTTAAGCAAAATAGGTTATAAAATCAGTATGTTAGCTGGTATCACGTAAGTCAGTCATTTTATCATTTCAAATATCTAAAAACACTCATGTACATTAATGAGACATTGACATTTAGAGTGGGGAACAGGACACTGGGACATCAAAATAAACAAAGAGTTAATATCCCCATTACTCATGTGCTTTTAAGGGTCATGGCCATGGCTAGCTCCTCAAATAGCAGTTTATTATGTGCCTTGAACACAGTGGGGCTAGGAGGTGGGGCGGGAAGCTTGGAACATTTTACTTTTTACCGCTATCTTCAATGAGTTACAAAGGATCTGCCCTTCTTGATTTTGTTTTTAATTGCTATTGATTTCTTGGCTCATTCTTATAGTTTTCCTACATTGTTGAGCTACTAAGAGTGTAGGCTATTTGAATTCAGTACTCACATCTTTAGCCTGTCTGTTCGTGTCTAATGGCAGCTCTATCTTGGAACATAAGAATGAGTGTTTTTAAGCAAGCTCTTGGGTGAGACTCTATATGGCAGAGTTACCCTAACATTTAGCCCTAGGTTCCTGTTTTTCAGCGTGATCACCACTTGTAGCCTTTTGTAGCCTTTTGGTGATTTGGTCGGTCTACTCACCAGGTAACGAGGCCTATGGGTGAGTTAGCAGCCAGAGAGTGGTTGCTGGGCTATCTACTACAATGTCCATTGGGCCACATAAGATACTCAGCCATTTTTGCCAAAACATATTGGTATCTTCACTGTTGTCTCTCTCTGGGCTCAGGTATCTTCTTCTAGACCTCTTTTCCTCAGATCAGGTAGCTTCAGAAAAAATAAACAAGTTTACTACCAAAACTGATATCCACTATGAGAAGGAGATAACAGTTCTTTTCTTGCAAAAATACTCCATGTTTGTAAGTAATTTTCTTGGTGCCAACATAACTAGATATGGAGGTTGTAGCATCCTCTTCCCTGTAGGGGTCAGAGGGAAAGCCCTAGTATTCCTCAGCTCAATGCCTCTCAAATCTGAAGATTCTCTCTATTCTTAACCTTTTCAAAGAGCAAAGGATGGGGTGAAGGTTAAGGCACAGAGCCTTTTCTTACCAACCCCAAGGGAGGTATCTGACCCTCACTTTGGTCATCTCTCTCTTTAGGATATAGACTAGTTTACGTCCAATTACCTTGAACTTTCATCTTTAGTCATCAATTCCAGGATATGTAGAAAGGTATTTCTACAAATGATGTTATGCTAGCTCAGTGTCACCTGCTATCACTGCTCCTACAAGAGGTGTAATTTTCAGTAAAGGAACCAACTAAAAGTATTGGTAAGCACTGTAAGCAAATTTCAAACAGTGTTTTCATTTTAAGTTGTTTTATAAATAGAAAATGAACAAGTATAAGATTCTTTCTCACTCTATCATTCCTATCACCCTCCTTAGTTCCTTTCCTTTCCCAGGTATACTCCAAGTTAAAGAGAAGAATATCCAATAAAGATGTTAAAAAGATAAAATAAAATAAAATAATAAAAAAAATTTAAAAAAAGAGAAGAATAATTCATTTTATTATCTATTGGAAGTATTTCCCATCCACCTTGAGTCCCTAGAACAGTTCAAACATGAAGAAAGTCCACTTTATCCACGTGACACCAGGTATTCTGGAAACACAATAAGTGTTTATAAAATACCTTGCTGTATAAATAATCAGAAGACTGGAGAATCTGGGCTTATCAATTCATTTACTTGAATACGATTAAGATAATAATAGTGAAAAGTAACACTATAATAAGAATGAAAATAGAGATGTCCTTTCCTCCAAAGAGTTAAAAGCTTTGTAAAAGTTATGATGCTTATTATGGAATTTTTTAAGATAAATACTATTCATTTTCATATTTCATGGTTTTGAAATTTGACAAATTGATCACACAGTGGCTGATTCCAATGCCCGTAATCTCAGCGGTTAAGGAAGCCAAATCTAAAATATGGGTTTTTGGAATTTCAGGCAAGGGAGGCTAGGCTACATGAGCACTGCTTAAAGTGTGGAATCTTGATATCCTTCAGTGTCCATTCCTGCTTAAGATCATATTCTTTTATTCTAGCTCTCTGGCACATTGAAGAACCTCAAATTGCATGGAAATAATTGACGATGGCTTATTGTGATCATTCATATCATATGCAAACCTTATGAGGTTGGTGGGCAATGTGAAATAGCACTGCTGTGCCCTAGCCACTGAAATTATCTGTATGAATGGTTATTGTCTGTGTCGCTCCAAACCTCAAATATGTATAATGCTACTTTCATTCAAGTCATATGTGTTCAGAACCTTTCAACATAGCATTTCAAAATAACTGTGAAAGTGGAAGCTATGCATAAGTTCCACACTCTGCCCATTACAACCCATGCTCAGGAATTCCTCACCTGTTAATGCAGATTCTTCCGAAGATTTTAGGCTTCCCCTGTCTTGTTTGAGAGAAGTGATATTGAAATGAACCACATCTCAAAGCATAGAGAAGTAAGTTCTGACAGGGCACATATTTATCTTCTGCCAGGATTATTTTGAGGATTTTTAAAACTTGGCTTCTGAAAAAGTGAAGCTGAATGTACAACTTGTCATAGAGCTGTAATGTTTTCTGAACAAGGGAACGAATTGCTTTTAAAGGCATGGAACTATGTTCATATACACAAATGTGTTTATACAGACACACCCATGCATGCGTTGAGAGGTGATTGTTCTTCCTTTTTAGTGCTGGAATACAATTTGGCCAATACTTTAAAAACATTATTTTCTTTGTGTTCAAACTTTTTCATTTCAAAACACAAAAAGCATAATGCTATTGAAAGGGAGTAAAATATACCAGCCAAAATATGCCTTTTTGGCATATTGATTATCTTAAATGGCTATTAAAAGAAACCCAGCAGACATGAGAGAATCTCTGAAAACTGAGTAGACATTATCCTTTTAAAAGAACATCTACTTTTATAACGATAAACTGAAATACTGTTTTTTCCCTGTATCTCATGTTTCTAAATTCCCCACATTCCATCTCCATCTTAGTAAAATAAATAAGTCCTACTTTTTTGCAGTGACATTAGATGTCACAATGTGACAGGAAACTTGCTGCCACTTGACAAAGAGAACTGTATCCATTTTTTTGCTATTAATTCCAGTTCTGGTAACTTAAATCATGGGGAAGAACTTGCTCTGCACTGATGAAGCCCGTGTTCTATCCAGAGTTGAACAAATTGTCTTTCTTGCTGGCGTTGGTGCCTTCAACTATCTCTGGAACTTGTCAAGGATGAGGAAGGTCAAGAATAGCTTTCTCATTTTAAGCAACGTGACAAAACAGCATAAAGTGTCCCATTTCAGCAAGTCTGCATGAAGTTTATTCCTGCAATTGGTGCAATCAAATCAAATCTGTTCACCAGAAGTCAAATGTATGAGCTTCATTCTCCCTTGTAATTCAGGAATTAGAGAGCCATCTACTGGTCTCATCTTCCCAAGTGATTTCCCAGACAGACTGGAGAATATCATGAAGTGAAACATAGGCCACAATTTTAAGCCAAACAAAAAATATTTACCTGTCTCATTATAGTTGGAGAAAATAATTGTATTCTTTTCTTCACTGAGACTGAAGGATAAAATAGAAGTAGAACTTCTACTGGGCAAATTAGATAAAATAGAGACTACATCATACAAGTAAAATACAACGATAATTTATAGTTAAACAGTTAATCAGCAAGTAGTGGAAAATGTGCTACATATTTAGTTTGCTTTTCTAGAATAAGTATGAGACACGATATGAGAATTTTATTTTAATTTGAAATAAAAGAAAATTAAAAATAGGACACTGAATGGATGATACAATATTTTGGCATCAAAGTAAATGTACAGGACTTGAAGTTAGAACGTCTGAGTCTAAATGTTGCATACTCCATTTATTAGCCTCATAATGTGGACTCGCTCACTTAGCCTCACTTTTTCTTTTTTTTTCAGCAATTTTTTTTAAACATCCTTATTGGAGTGTATAATTGCTTAACAATGTTGTGTTAGTTTCTGCTGTATAACAAAGTGAATTAGCTATATGTATACATATATCCCCATATCCCCTCCCTCTTGCATCTCCCTCCTACCCTCCCTATACCACCCCTCTAGGTGGTCACAAGCACCTAGCTGATCTCCCAGTGCTATGCGGGTGCTTCCCACTAGCTATATATTTTACATTTGGTAGTGTATATCAGTCCATGCCACTCTCTCACTTCGTCTCAGCTTACCCTTCCCCCTCCCCGTGTCCTCAAGTCCATTCTCTATGTCTGCGTCTTTATTCCTGTCCTTCACCTAGGTTCTTCAGAACCATTTTTTTTTTTAGATTCCATATATATGTGTTAGCACAGGGTAGGTGTTTTTCTCTTTCTGACTTACTTCACTCTGTATGACAGACTCAGGTCCATCAACCTCACTACAAATAACTCAATTCTGTTTCTTTTTATGGCTGAGTAATATTCCATTGTATATATGTGCCACATCTCCTTTATCCATTCATCTGTCGATGGACGCTTAGTTTGCTTCCATGTCCTGGCTATTGTAAATAGAGCTGCACTGAACATTGTGGTATATGACTCTTTTTTTCTTTTTCTTTCTTTTTTCATTTATTTATTTATTTTCTTATTTATTTTATACACATCAGTGTATACATGTCAATCCCAGTCTCCCAATTCATCACACCCCCACTCCCACCCCCTGCGGCTTTCCCCCCTTGGTGTCCATACGTTTTTTTCTCTGCTTCTGTGTCTCAATTTCTGCTCTGCAAACCGGTTCATCTGTACCATTTTCTAGGTTCCACATATGTGCGTTAATATATGATATTTGTTTTTCTCTTTCTGACTTACTTCACTCTGTATGACAGTCGTTAGATGCATCCACGTCTCTACAAATGAGCGATTTCGTTCCTTTTTATGGCTGAGTAATATTCCATTGTATATATGTACCACATCTTCTTTAACCATTCGTCTGTCGATGTGCATTTAGGTTGCTTCCATGACCTGGCTATTGTAAATAGCGCAGCAATGAACACTGGGGGGCATGTGTCTTTTTGAATTATAGTTTCCTCTGGGTATATGCCCAGGCGTGGGATTGCTGGATCATATGTTAATTCTATTTTTAGTTCTTTAAGGAACCTCCATGCTGTTCTCCATAGTGGCTGTATCAATTTACATTC
>NC_041224.1:166407889-166415402 GCF_002837175.3 Physeter macrocephalus
GGAGTGTTCTAATTTCATTCTTTTACATGTAGCTGTCCAGTTTTCCCAGCACCACTTATTGAAGAGACTGTCTTTTCTCCATTGTATATTCTAGCCTCCTTTGTCATAGATTAGTTGACCATAGGTGCGTGGGTTTAGCTGTGGGCATTCTATCCCGTTCCATTGATCTATATTTCTGTTTTTGTGCCAGTACCATATTGTCTTGATTACTGTAGATTTGTAGTATTGTCTGAAGTCAGGGAATCTGATTCCTCCAGCTCTATTTTTTTTCCCTCAAGACTGCTTTGGCTATTTGGAGTATTTTGTTTCTCCATACAAATTTTAAGATTTTTTGTTCTAGTTCTGTAAAAAATGCCATTGGTTATTTGATAGGGATAACATTGACTCTGTAGATTGCTTTGGGTAGTATAGTCATTTTCACAATATTGATTCTTCCAATCCAAGAACATGGTATATCTCCCCATCTGTTGGTGTCATCTTTAAGTTCTTTCATCAGTGTCTTATAGTTTTCTGCACACAGGTCTTTTGTCTCCCATGGTAAGTATTTTCCTAAGTATTTTATTCTTTTCCTTGCAGTGGTAAATGGGAATGTTTCCTTAATTTCTCTTTCAGATGGTTCATCATTAGTGTATAGGAATGCAAGTTATTTCTGTGCATTAATTTTGTATCCTGCTACTTTCCAAATACATTGATTAGCTCTAGTAGTTTTCTGGTGGCATATTTAGGATTCTCTATGTATAGTATCATGTCATCTGCAAACAGTGACAGTTTTACTTCTCTTTTCCAATTTGGATTCCTTTTATTTATTTTCCTTCTCTGATTGCCGTGGCTAGCACTTCCAAAATTATGTTGAATAATAGTGGTGAGAGTGGACATCCTTGTCTTGTTCCTGATCTTAGAGGAAATGCTTTCAGTTTTTCACCATTGAGAATGAGGTTTGCTGTGGCTTTGTCAAATATGGCCTTTATTATGTGGAAGTAGGTTCTGGAGAGTTTTTATCATAAATCGGTGCTGAATTTTGTCAAAAGCTTTTTCTGCATCTATTGAGATGATCATATGGTTTTTATTGTTCAATTTGTTAATATGGTGTACCACATTGATTGATTTGTGTATATTGAAGAATCCTTGCATCACTGGGATAAATCCCACTTGAACATGGTGTATGATCCTTTTAAATGTGTTGTTGGATTCTGTTTGCTAGTATTTTGTTGAGGATTTTTGCATCTATATTCGTCAGTGATATAGGTCTGTAATTTTCTTTTTTTTGTATTATCTGTCTGGTTTTGTTATCAGGGTGATGGTGGCCTCATAGAACGAGTTTGGGAGTTTTCCTTCCTCTGCAATTTTTTGGAAGAGTCTGAGAAGGATGGGTGTTAGCTCTTCTCTAAATGTTTGATAGAATTCACCTGTGAATTCTATCAAATATTTAGAGCCATTTGGTGTAAAGCCATTTGGTCTTGGACTTTTGTTTGTTGGAAGATTTTAAATCACAGTCTCAATTTTATTATTTGTGATTGGTCTGTTCATATTTTCCAATTCCTCCTGGTTCAGTCTTGGAAGGTTATACCTCTAAAAATTTGTCCACTTCTTCCAGGTTGTTCATTTTAATGGCATAGAGTTGCTTGTGGTAGAATCTTAGGATGCTTTGTATTTCTGCAGTGTCTGTTGTAACGTCTCCTTTTTCATTTTTAATTTTATTGATTTGAGTCCTCTCCCTCTTTTTCTTGATGAGTCTGGCTAATGGTTTATCACTTTTGTTTATCTTCTCAAAGAACCAGCTTTTATTTTTATTGATCTTTGCTATTGTTTTCTTTGTTTCTATTTCATTTATTTCTGCTCTGATCTTTATGATTTCTTTCCTTCTGCTAACTTTGAGTTTTGTTTGTTCTTCTTTCTCTAGTTCCTATAGGTGTAACCTTAGATTGTTTATTTGAGAGTTTTCTTGTTTCTTGAGGTAGGCTTGTATAGCTATAAACTGTCCTCTTAAAATTGCTTTTGCTGAATCCCATAAGTTTTGGATCATCGTGTTTTCATTGGCATTTGTCTCTAGGTATTTTTTGATTTCCTCTTTGATTTCTTCAATGATCTCTTGGTTATTTAGTAACGTATTATTTTGCCTTCACGTATTTGTGTTTTTTACATTTCTTTCCCTGTAAGTGATTTCTAATTTCACTGCATTGTGGTTAGAAAAGATACTTGATATGATTTCAATTTTCTTAAATTTACTGAGGCTTGATTTGTGACCCAAGACGTGACCTATCCTGGAGAATGTTCCAAGTGCACTTGAGAAGAGTAATCTGCTGACTTAGGATGGAATGTCCTATAAATATCAATTAAATCTATCTGGTCTATTGTGTCATTTAGAGCTTGTGGTTCCTTATTAATTTTCTCTTTGAGTGATCTGTCCATTTGATCCCTTGATCATTATGTAGTGTCCTTCCTTGTCTCTTGTAACATTCTTTATTTTAAAGTCTATTTTATCTGATATGAGTATTGCTACTCCAGCTTTCTTTTGATTTCCATTTGCATGGAATATCTTTTTCCATTCCCTCACTTTCAGTCTGTATGTGTCGCTAGGTCTGAAGTGGGTCTCTTTTAGAGAGCATATATATGGATCTTGTTTTGTACCCTTTCACTGAGCCTGTATCTTTTGGTTGGAACATTTAATCCATTCACATTTAAGGTAATTATCAATATGTATGTTCCTATTATTATTTTCTTAATTGTTTTGTGTTTGTTTTCGTATGTGTTTTTCTTCTCTTGTGTTTCCCACTTAGATAAGTTCATTTAGCATTTGCTGTAGAGCTGGTTTGGTGGGGCTGAATTCTCTTAGTTTTTGCTTGTCTGTAAAGATTTTGATTTCTCCATCGAATCTGAATGAGATCCTTGCTGGGTAGAGTAATCTTGGGTGTAGGTTCTTCCCTTTCATCACTTTAAATCATGCCACTCCCTTCTGGCTTGTAGAGTTTCTGCTGAGAAATCCACTGTTGACCTTATGGGAGTTCCCTTGTATGATATTTGTCATTTTTCCCTTGCTTCTTTGAATAATTTTCCTACGGCTTTAATTTTTGCCAATTTGATTACTAAGTGTCTCGCTGTGTTACTCCTTGGGTTTATCCTGTATGGGACTCTCTGCACGTCCTGTACTTGGGTGGCTATTTCCTTTCCCATGTTAGGGAAGTTTTTGACTATAATCTCTTCAAATATTTTCTTGGGTCCTTTCTTTCTCTCTTCTCCTTTTGGGACCCTTACAATGCAAATGTTGTTGTGTTTAATGTTGTCCCAGAGGTCGCTTAGGCAGTCTTCATTTCTTTTCATTCTTTTTTCTTTATTCTGTTCCACAGCAGTGAATTCCTCCATTCTGGCTTCCAGGTCACTTATCCGTTCTTCTCCCTAAGTTATTCTGTTATTGATTCCTTCTAGTGTATTTATCATTTCAGTTATTGCATTGTTCATCTCTATTTGTTTGTTCATTAACTCTTCTAGATCTTTGTTAAACATTTCTTGCATCTTCTCGATCTTTGCCTCCATTCTTTTTCCGAGGTCCTGGATCATCTTCACAATCATTATTCTGAAATCTTTTTCTGGAAGATTGCCTATCTCCATTTCATTTAGTTGTTTTTGGGGGGTTTTATCTTGTTCCTTCATCTAATACATAACACTGTGCCTTTTCATCTTGTCTGTCTTTCTGTGAATGTGGTTTTTGTTCCACAGGCTGCAGGATTGTAGTTCTTCTTGTTTCTGCTGTCTGCCCTCTGGTGGATGAGGCTATCTAAGTGGCTTGTGGAATTTTCCTGATGGGAGGGACTGGTAGTGGGTAGAGCTGGCTGTTTCTCCAGTGGGCAGAGCTCAGTCCATGACTCTTTTTGAATTATGGTATTCTCAGGGTATATGCCCACTAGTGGGAATGCTGGGTCGTATGATAGTTGTATTTTTAGA
Source organism: Physeter macrocephalus (assembly GCF_002837175.3). NCBI lineage: Eukaryota > Metazoa > Chordata > Mammalia > Artiodactyla > Physeteridae > Physeter > Physeter macrocephalus. The sequence continues at coordinate 166,411,829 of NC_041224.1, forward strand.
TTTTAAGGAACTTCCATACAGTTCTCCATAGTGGCTGTATCATTTTATATTCCCACCAACAGTGCAAGAGTGTTCCCTTTTCTCCACACCCTCTCTGGCATTTATTGTTTGTAGATTTTTTGATGATGGTCATTCTGACTGGCGTGTGGTGATACCTCATTGTAGTTTTCATTTGCATTTCTCTGATGATTAGGGATGCTGAGAATCCTTTCATGTGTTTGTTGGCAATCTGTATATCTCCTTTGGAGAAATGTCTATTTAGGTCATCTGCCCATTGTTGGATTGGGTTGTTTGTTTTTTGATATGGACCTGCGTGAGCTGCTTGTATATTTTTGAGGTTAATCCTTTGTCATTTGCTTCATTTGCAAATATTTTCTCCCATTTTGAGGGTTGTCTTTTCATCTTGTTTATGGTTTACTTTGCTGTGTAAAAGTTTTATATTTCATGAGGTCCGATTTGCTTATTTTTGTTTGTATTTCCATTTCTCTGGGAGGTGCATCTAAAAGGATCTTACTGTGATTTATGTCATAAATTGTTCTGCCTATGTTATCCACTAAAAGTTTTATAGTGTCTGGCCATACATTTAGGTCTTTAATCCATTTTGAGTTTATTTTTGGGTATGGTGTTAGGAAGTGTTCAAATTTATTTCTTTTACATGTTGCTGTCCAGTTTTCCCAGCACTGCTTATTGAAGAGGCTATCTTTTCTCCATTGTATATTCTTGCCTTCTTTATCAAAGATAAGGTGACCATATGTGCGTGGCTTTATCTCTGGGCTTTCTATCCTGCTCCATTGATCTATATTTCTGTTTCTGTGCCAGTTCCATACTGTCTTGATTACTGCAGCTTTGCAGCATAGTCAGAAGTCAGGGAGCCTGATTCCTCCAGCTCTATTTTTCTTTCTCAAATTGCTTCGGCTACTCAGGGTCTTTTGTGTTTCCTTACAAATTGTGAAATTTTTTGTTCTAGTTCTGTGAAAAATACAATTGATAGTTGGAAAGGGATTGCATTGAATCAGTAGATTGCTTTGGGTAGTATAGTCATTTTCACTATGTTGATTCTTCCAATCCAAGAACATGGTATATCTCTCCATCTGTTTGTATTACCTTTAATTTATTTCATCATTCTTATAGTTTTCTGCATATAGATCTTTTTTCTCCTTAGGTAGGTTTATTCCTAAGTATTTTATTATTTTTGTTGCAGTGGTAAATGGGAGTGCTTCCTAATTTCTCTTTCAGATTTTTCGTCATTAGCGTACAGGAATGCAAGAGATCTCTGGACATTAATTTAGTATCCTGCTACTTTACCAAATACATTGATTAGTTCTAGGAGTTTTCTGGTAGCCTCTTTATGGTTCTCTATGTATAGTATCATGTCATCTGAAGACAGTGACAGTTTTACTTCTTCTTTTCCAATTTGGATTCCTTTTATTTCTTTTTCATCTCTGATTGCTGTGGCTAAAACTTCCAAAACTATCTTGAGTAATAGTGGTGAGAGTGGGCACCTTTGTCTTATTCCTGATATTAGTGGAACTGGTTTCAATTTTCACCATTGAAAATGATGTTGCCTGTGGGTTTGCCATATATGGCCTTATTATTTTGAGGTAAGTTCCCTCTATGCCTACTTTCTGGAGAGTTTTATTATAAATGGGCATTGAATTTTGTCAAAAGCTTTTTCTGCATGTATTGAGATTGTCATATGGTTTTTACCCTTCAGTTTGTTAATATGGTATATCACATTGATTGATTTGCATATATTGATGAATCCTTGCATACCTGAGATAAACCCCACCTGATCATGGTGTATGATAATTTTATTGTGCTCTTGGACTCTGTTTGCTAGTATTTTGTTGAGGACTTTTTCATCTATGTTCATCAGTGATATTGGTCTGTATTTTTCTTTTTTTTTGTAACATCTTTGTCTGGTTTTGGTATCAGGGTGATGGTGACCTCGTAGAATGAGTTTGGGAGTGTTCCTCCCTCTGCTATATTTTGGAAGAGTTTGAGAAGGATAGGTGTTAGTTATTCTCTAATTGTTTGACAGAATATGGCTGTGAAGCCATCTGGTCCTGGGCTTTTGTTTGTTGGAAGACTTTTAATCACAGTTTCAACTTCAGTGCTTGTGATTGGTCTGTTTATATTTTTTTATTTCTTCCTAGCTCAGTCTTGGAAGGTTGTGCTTTTCTAATAAATTGTCCATTTCTTCCAGGTTGTCCATTTTATTGGCATATAGTTGCTTGTAGTAATCTCTCATTTTCCTTTGTATTTCTGCAGTGTCAGCTGTTACTTTTTCTTTTTCATTTCTAATTCTGTTGATTTGAGTGTTCTCCCTTTTTTCCTTGATGTGTCTGGCTAAGGGTTTATCAATTTTGTTTATCTTCTCAAAGAAGCAGGTTTTATTTTTATTGATGTTTGCTGTCATTTCCTTCATTTCTTTTTCAATTATTTCTGATCTCTTCTTTATGATTTCTTTCCTTCTGCTAACGTTGAGGGGTTTTTTTGTTCTTCTTTCTCTAATTGATTTAGGTGTAAGATTAGGTAGTTTTTTTTGAGATTTTTCTTGTTTCTTGAGGTAGGATTGTATTGCTATAAACTTCCCTGTTAGAACTGCTTTTGCTGCATCCCATCAGTTTTGGGCCGTCGTGTTCTCATTGTCATTTGTTTCTAGGTATTTTTTGATTTCCTCTTTGACTTCTTCAGTGATCTCTTGGTTATTAAGTAGTGTATTGTTTAGCCTCCATGTTTTTGTATATTTTACAGATTTCTTCCTGTAACTGGTATCTATTCACATAGCATTGTGGTTGGAAAAGATACTTGATATGATTTCAATTTCCTTAAATTTACCAAGATTGATTTGTGACCCACAATATGATCTACCCTGGAGAATGGTCCATGAGCACTTGAGAAGAAAGTGTATTCTGTTGTTTTCGGGTGGATTGTCCTGTAAATATCATTTAAGTCCATCTTGTTGAAAGTCTCATTTAAAGCTGTGTTTCCTTATTTATTTTCATTTTGGATGCTCTGTCCATTGGTGAAAGTGGGGTGTTAAAGCCCCCTACTAATATTGTGTTACTAACGATTTCCCCTTTTATGGGTGTTAGCATTTGCCTTATGTATTGATGTGCTCCTATATCGGGTGCATAAATACTTACAATTCTTATACCTTTTCTTGGATTGATCCCTTGATCATTATGTAGTGTCCTTCTTTGACTCTTGTAATAGTCTTTTTTATAAAGTCTATTTTGTCTGATATAAGAATTGCTACTCCAGCTTTCTTTGGATTTTCATTTGCATGGAACATCTTTTTCCATCCCCTCACTTTCAGTCTGCATGTGTCCTTAGGTCTGAAGCGGGTCTCTTATAGACAGCATATATACGGGTCTTGTTTTTGCATCCATTCAGCCAGTCTATGTCGTTTGGTTGGAGCATTTAATCCATTTACATTTAAGGTAGTGATCAATATGTCAGTTCCTATTTTCATTTTCTTAAATGTTTTGGGTTTTTATTGCAGGAGTTTTCCTTCTCTTGTGTTTACTGCCTAGAGAAGTTCCTTTAGCATTTGTTGTAGAGTTGGTTT